>NW_007578030.1:167108-182498 GCF_000690725.1 Stegastes partitus
TGGAGAAACAACAACATGAGAAACGTTGTGTCAAGGTAACATGCACATGAATACCGAGATCATTGTTGCCATTCATGGGGACTATTTTCCTTGATGGTAGCGGCATCTTTCAGCAGGATAATTCTGCAACAGTTCACACTAAAGACACACTAAAGCATCAGTAACTCCACTGGTCCACAGCATTCTTTTGGGCTTTAGGAACGATACAGCCAGCGTCATTCATGCCCTTATGTGCAGATATTCTTGTTTCTGGAAGCAGGTTTCTTTAATCATGAAGAAGAATATCTTTATCGCCACTGCACAAGTACAACAAAAGTTAGACGGGAAGCTGTCAAAGACATGGAGTCACAACAAGAAGCAGTGACTCTGTAATCCCTGGATTTGACACAGTGACCATTTGATCCAACAAATATCAAACCGTCTGACCATGATAGTAAGTGGCAGATGAGAGTGGCATAATATAGTTATTTATCAATTACGTTCTCCTTCAAAACCTGCCTCATATCAGTGAAAGCTCGACATTCGCAAGCATAAAGAGTAGTTTGAATGTGAGCCTAGTAATTTTAAATCAAACTCAACATTCACAGGTGTGGTTGTTTTTTTTTTTACTTTATGGAATTACATTATTATCAGTCGATGTAAATGCTATTTTTTTCTTTTAGTAATGTCAACTGAGAATATACTAAACCTTTAAACTAAGAACAAATTTGAGAAAAATAAATCCAGCACATTTTTCTTTTATTCTCTCTCATTATTTTTACAGAAAAGTGAAAACAAGTGAATTAAAATAATTGTTTTGTTTTAATTTAAAGAATTGTCACCATAGTTACATCATTAAATACAGTTACATTTTTATTGGCTGTGCATGTAATATTCACATAAAAAGCCATGCCATGTTTTATTTATAACTAGTAAACCTTAAATTAACAGAAAACTTCCATTGTTTTAGTTCCAGGTAAAGTTGTACGTAATGAGCTGCTAGCACACTTTGCAAATGTTAAATCAATCTGGAAAACAGCTTTAATGCTGGAGATTTACGATTAAACAACAGAAAAAGTCACATTTTCCACTATAAATACATGACACACAGCAATAAAAACAAATATCCTCTCTTTGTCTTTATTTTTCTTAAATTAAATAATGTGTTAAATTTAATGGTGGAGACATTTTTAATTAAACAGGAAATGTTCATGTATTGGTTATGGGTCCATGTAATAAACTGTCAGCACATTTATTGTAAATTTTATAATTTTATTGATTTATTTGCCACATAATAAAGCACTCTGTGTGTGTTTTATGCTTCATATGATCTTAATGATGTTTAAATAAAGGATTATTACATTATATGCCCCCCTTGCCTTCTTAAATATCCTCTTCTTCTAATTTGGATTACCCAGAAGCCTGCAATGCAAACAGCAGGTCACTGACATGATCATCAGCAGAAAGCTCCCCGGAAAGTTCTCTCCAGGACCGTCGTTTGTTTTCACAAGACATCCTTTAAGTAAACTGAATTCCATGTGTAAAATCTTTAGAGTGCCTTTTTTTTAAATAAAGTGTTCTCTGCTTCAAATCCACTTTTTGATGATCACATTCATCCCCTGCAGACTTAACGTAGGACCTGCTGCTTTTCACAGCAGACAGCAGCTGCCTGTTTGGACTTTGCTGTCATTGTCATGTCCGTTATGCAACATAATTATGACTTAAAGGACTCATCTGAGGAAATTTGAAATGAAAAAAAATAAAAAGCTGCCAGTTTAGGTTTTTTGTTTTGAGGTATCTTAAAGTTTTTCTCACTCAGACATTTCAGTGAAACTCAAAAGACATACAAACTTAATTTCTGACACGTTGGGTGGAGAACACGTAAGTAAGACGTCCAGAAAGTTTTATGCTGTTGCTCTTTTTATTGCTAAACAGAATTACTTTTCTGCGGACGAGCCGACAGACCTTTCCATCACACGCCAAACATAAAATTGCATTTCTAACCGAACCGTTCTCGTTCGGTTCTCAATCGCGTTCTCTTCCTCCAGCAGACGACAGCCCAAAAATGAGGGATCGCGGGATTGATGCTGCAGCTCACTTTTCAGCTGAACATCTTCCTCGTGTGTTCTCCCTGCTGTTGCCTTCTCTCTCTAAGGATTGCTACTCATCTTCCAGTTTTATCTCTTTGCATCGGTGGCTGAAGGCGATCTTGTTGTATTTTAAATTGCCCCGAAGCTGTGTGAAGCACTGGAAGGCAGTTTTGTTACTCAGATTTTCCTCTATTGAGTCAAGCACCCAACACTGTGACCATTTTGTTCTTTTGCAGCACGTCTATGTAACTCGAGTTCATTTTTGTTCACAGAAAATCATGATCTCGATGTGGCCAAGGGTGCATTGCCTAAAGGTGTTGTGTCCTCCCCCTACTTTAAAACTTGATTAACTTTGTCAATGTCTCATTTTGAACCAAACTCCCAGGACGCTGCCGGACACCAAAGTTAGAAATCTGAAACTGTCAATTTGGATGGTGACACAACCAAAAGACGGCATCTCACAAGAACATACCAGTTGAATGCATAGACTGTATAAAAGATGGACGTAGCTACCGTGACGTCACCCGTTGGTTTCTGCACTGAGAAAATGAAGCCAGGGTTTTGCTACTTCCTGGTTGACATCTTGGATTTTTGGAGCCAGTGACGCAAAAATCGTCGGAGGGGGGCGGAGCCATAGGAGCAGCGATTGGTCAGACGGATTGAGAGGCGGGCCCTCTCTGCCCCGCCCACATTTACCACCTTCAGCTCGCTTCGTCTGCATCGTCGATGCCGACTGTCAATCAAGCCAGCCACGCCCCTTGCCCCGCAAAATGTTGATGATTTTTTAAAAATTCAGTATTGATTTATTTTCAGATTGGCCACCTGATCTCTGGATTTGACCATGAAAACTAATAAGAAAAAATCCTGAGCTGTAGGAATGCAGTATTTCATGATCTGTGATCATTTCTTTTCCAATTCATTTCTATGGGAGCCAGGACTAGCGGACGTAGTGATACTGCAGGTTTTTGACACTTCCGGGTTGGCTTCATTTTTCAGGGCCGGTTGCTACGTCCATCTTTTATACAGTCTATGATTGAATGATGATGAGAAATCCCTTTACTGACATAAATGCCTCCATGTAAAATAAATAAATAAATGTTTGCTTTCTACACCAATTAGCCAAATTAAAACCACAGATGGGTAAAGTGAGGACCATTGATTATTTTGTTTTAGTGGGTGGGGTATATTAGGCAGCAAATTAGCAGTCAGTTCTTGAAGCCGATGTGTTCGAGGTAGGAAAGGGGATGAGGAAGGACAGCTGGTGGACCAGCAACAGGGTCATGCGTGCTCAGCTCTTATTGATGGGAACCATTGGGTCTTGGTGTTGATGTGTTACCGTGATTACTCAATCCTTGTTGGAGACCATCTCATGGGGACTATATTTCCTGATGGCAGTGAGCTATTTCAGCAGGATAATCCCCCCTAGAACACTTCAAATCCAATTGACAGCCTCTTTAAATGGGCTGGAAGAACAAGTTTGATCCACGGAGGCTGAACCTCACAACCTTCAGGACCTAAAGGATCCGCTGTGAACGTCTCGGTGCCTGATGTCACAGGGCGACTTCAGAGGGCTATGGACTCAGAGTCAACCCCTCAATACTGCATCCACTCAAGCTGTTTTGGATGCACAGTCTGACACTAACATATAAATGTCACATTAACACACTTGTCAGCAAGCTACAACAAGCAAACTGGGTCTTGAAATAACACAAAAGTTCCATGTGTACAATTTTACAATTATTTTTTTCCAAGTACAAAACGACTTTAAAAAAGGAAAATAAATACTACTGTATACATGCAGAAATAAACAGTATATACATGCCCATACACACTATAAACACTTGAACACTTTCTGTGTAGAGTTTGCATGTTCTCCCTGTGCCGCGTGGGTTCTCAGGTTCACCTGGAGTTCAACTTTAAAATCATGATTACAGAATCAAAAGTTTTGTTGTCAAGTGAGCTTGCACACATGAGGTATTTGCCGTGGTTACTTGAAACTCACAAAGGGTTAGTTAGACAACAAGACAGGAACAGAGTTAACAAGCATTACATGTATGTTATGTGCTGGGGGCACATTTTTTACCCTTTCTTCAGTTTAGCATATTTTCCCCTCGTTTTGTGTTTGTTGGAGCTTGTTTTTCGAACATTTTAGTATTTTTTCAGGGGAGCATGTTTTTTTTTTTTTTAATGGTAATTGATAGAGCCACTGCTCCGTCTATAAATAGGCTGGCGTTCTGTTCTGCTTTCTCTTGCTCTTGCCTCCTAACCAGCTTCCCTACAGGCTCCTCCTAGCTGCAGCGCGCCTCGGACCCGTGCACGCCCTCGCAGCCCAACTGCCACGTTGGGAGCCTTCGCTGATGCCGGCCGGGCATCTTTTCCTTTTGATTTTTAGGTTGTTTGACCCGGCGGGATCGGCCGGCCAGTTTTCTTTCCTTAAACTTCGGTGGGTGTGATTTCTTTTAGTTCGGTGTTGGCCCCGGCTTCAACGGCCCTGTATAGGGTTGGCCCGGTGCCACATCTTTTTGTTTTGTTTGGCCGACCTGCTGGGTCAACCTTTGATTTGGGACTTTGGTTGTTTTTTTGGGGGGGCACGGGGTGATTGGGGAGTTTATTCATTTTTTTCCAAATTGTTTTAAAAAATAAAACAAACGAAAGTTAAAATACTCTTGTTCCCTGTATCACCTTTTTAATATGTTGGTGCCTTCTTTGGGCCGTAACAATGTAAAATCCAAATCTGAAGTCCTAAGAAGTGCTACATGGACATAATAATAGCTTCAGCCATAAAATAGAATTTACTCGCAACTTTACAGCAAGCAAGTTAGTAAATTAGCCGTCTTCATAATGGATAAAGTCACTGCCAAAATCAGTAAAATTACACTTGGGTGGTTTCTTCTTCTTCGTTCAGTTGTCATGGGTTTCTGAACTCTCCTTTGCCCCTTTAATCTCATTCTCCTCTTCCCCACTTAAGTGGATTAAATGGGCTGAAATCAACAAAGGATCATTGCTTTCATCTGGATTCATGGAGAAGGAAGTTTCTCCCAGCATTTCACACATCCTGTGTACAGTCAACACATCTTCCTGCTTCCTTAATCCTCCTCTTGCCACTTTTTCCCCCTCCTCCTCTCTTCACCTCCTGTAAGCTGCAAGCAATCCAACACTTTGATCCCTCACCTCAGCACAATGCTTGAGATTTACAGTTTTCTTTCAACAACACTTCTGCTTCACACGGTGGTTCTTTTCTGTTTGTTCTGGACATATGACTCACTCATTGTTCCTTCTCTCCCCCCCGTCTTCCTTATGACCCTGAATGCCTGCACCAATGCACAAACAATATTTTTGCATTTTACTAAAACTTCACCTTCTAATGACATTAGCTGCCCATTACTGTTTGGATCCAGTGGACTCTGGAGTGCTGCTGGAACGGGAACCCAGTTCTGATGGTGGAACAAAGAGATGTAATGAGATGTCATCTTTTTCAGACTATAATTAAAAACAACACGGTGTACCACATTTAGACTAATTATATGGTATGATGACATGGATAGCAATGCTTCCAAACTGGAGTAATGGGATGTCTTTCTACTCAGTTGAAATAGAGTGAATTGCAGCAAAGAACCAGGTAGTTTAGTGTAACCAAACATTAAACAGGCCTCTGGGGAGCAAAATATCATGGAAATTAAGCCTCTGAATGTGAAGCTGGTTTGTCTTTTGAAAGCACACTCCTGCAAGTCCAGTGATGATGTTGAACGTTTCATTTTTGACATTTATTTTTATAATGTCGCTTTAAAAGCAAAGGAAATATCCACAGGAAAATGTGAGCAATAGGAATGTCATAAAAATAAATTTAAAAAATCAAAATGAAAAAAAAAGAAAAAAAAGAAAACATAATTAAAAAAAAAAAATAAAATAACTTTAAATAAATAAATAGTAGTTTTATTATTTTATTTATTTGTCTTTATATTTCTACTTTTATTAGCTTTTTCTTTCATGGATTAATTTTTTGATTAATATTGTTTTATATTGCCACATTATTTATTTTTAAAATTTTATTTATTCTTCCAAAGTGTGAAGAAGTGAGGAGCTTCACTTGGTTGGTGAGAATCAGTCAAAACTTCCTCTTAGCTGACAAAGAAATGCATTGTGTCTACTTATATGACTAAGATCAGGGGAACATTGTGGTCCAGCAAGTTGCCAGTGACTCTTTCCACTGCTGGAGCCGGTTCCTGGCAGTGAGAGAGAAGTCCTCTGGAAATTACAGTAAATTACAGAAGTGTCATCTAAGTATACATGTGGCATACACAATCTTCTGCTGCCGTCCACGGACGAGCAGTGCTTTGCTTTAAACCCAGAACACCCACATGGTTCGGACGTGAAGCCTATTTTTTTCTTTTATAAAAATACATTTGTCGTGTCCAGCAAAGTTTGAAATCAACCACTGTTCGGGAAGACAGAGATGTAATGAAAAAGACATGACATTTACTTTCGGTGGCATTCATAAAGGCACCGCGTCTTGGAGGGAAAATTTTCTGCAAAGTGATGTCATGATCAATACAAACCACCAGACCAGGTCAGAATCAATTTAATTGCTTTGTGCTGCTGGGTTTGGGCCGAGGAACGCTGATGCAATGACATATTGACTGACACAAGACAAACAGGATCTTTACATGTCACATACCAAACAAAGACGAAGTGCAAGACGGCGTGGGCATGCAAATAATTGAGCTGCAGACATGCAGACGGTTGATCCAAAAACACTTGCAGCCCTCTTATCACTGCTCTGTCACTTCAAAATGCTGTGCAAAGTTGAAGTAAAGTTCTGCAAAATTAAAGTGTTAATTTGTGCTTCCGTCAACTATGTTTACTCAAACATATGCAAGAGAATGTGGAGAGATGACAGTTATTCAAGCACCAGTAACTCACAATCCATACTGGCGTTTTGTTCCTGTCTGTTGTCTTTTAATGAGCGCATTTGTCTCCTATGATCCATGCACGCTCTGTGAAATGAAGTCTCACAACTTTTTCTTCAAGGGCTTTACAATCCTTATTGACTTGGATAAGAAAACAAAACTGCATAAAAAGAATTGGAGCAATGGGGCAGCAGAGGAATGATTCCTTTTCCTTTTTGTGTGCACAGAGCAGACAAAAATAGCAAAAGTAAAATTAAACGAGATTAAAGCCACGCTCGGGTGAAAATCAAGTCATTTGTATGCATTAACATGTTCATATGGTGTTGTTGTTTTATATATATATGTGCTAGAAGACATGCCATTTGCAGTCAATGCCATAGCTGAGCACATAAAAGACGCAGTGTGCTGATGACAACCTCAACAACACAGATTTGATTCCCAGGTTCTGGATGTAACAAACGTAATGGAGCCGATCCTGTCAACTAGCAGGGTGGTGGTGGTGGGTCTTTCAGCATCATTCATCTTCTGCACAAGTAGCTTCTAGGTGGAACATGCATGACTCAAAGAAACAGATTGTGTTTTTCCAGGTTAGCCTGACCAGTGTTAGAGTGATGCGAGATCTGTTTGTTCCACTACCAGCATCAGAAATAAGCACTTTGAGGCTCTCCTGAAGAATGAGTTACAGTGAAAAGAAGCTGCTTACTGTCGAGTAAATGCAGAGTTTCTTACATGGTATTAAAACAGAAGTATGAATACAGTCCAGTGAAAAGGATTTCCTAAATGTCTACTTACGATAAAAGCTATAAAATGTGTGTTTCTCCTTTGAATGAACTCTGGACAACAATAAAAATAGTTCACAGTCAAGCAGTTTTTTCGTTTTATTATTAAAGACACATAAGAGTCTAATCTAAACCATTTTCCGAGGTACGAGGGCGTTTTGTTCAAGGAAAATAAATAAATATGTCACTTCAATACAAAGATGAGTTTCTAGGGATTAAATCAACAAACAGACTTTAAAGGCATCGATCGCAGACGATGAATCCAGGAGGACATTGATCTCTGTCTTTGATGAGATTTGTCACCGCGCTGCTTTTTTTAGGGAGTTATTAAAAATGTTAGCAGGTTTGTGCATTTTTATCAGATACTACACTGTTTTTATTTACGAATTCCTTCATGATGCACAGGCTCGCTTGTGTCTGTAAGATTCAGCGGACCGAGCGCTGCCGCTTCAGCGTGGCGATCTTTATTGTCGGTAGATGCGCGATTAGATTCAAAAGGCGTCCATCCATTCATTTCATATCTCCATTTAATCCGTTCTGGGTCACAGCAGGGCTGGGCTCTATTGCAGCTTATAGTATAAATGCATTCACACCTGCAAGCAATTTAGACTTTCCACTCCATCTAACCTGAAGGCCTCTTGTCGTGTGGGAGGAAATGAGGGAGCAAGGCGGGGGGAGTCTGCTATTGCAATACCGAAGCAACACATTCAACCAGGTTTCTTTAATGTGCGCGTCATATATTACCTGCTTACTTGATGAACACAATCATTTTTCCTGTCCTGTGGAGCAGCTACAATTTACGGTCCAACGTTTAGAAAATTGCAAGTGGACGATGTGAAATATTTGTTGACTGAAATACGTTGGTGTCAGTGTTGAAAGGCCCGTTAACAATCGCTGATAGATGGACTTCACTTCAGCGGTCATGTGGTAGATTGATCTGCGAGTGTGGGTGTGTAGTTGAGGTGAGAATTACGAGGCCTCATCACAGAAGGTTCACTCCAGTCCCAGAAAGAAAAGACAAAAAAGAAAAATCGATATGATCTATTTATGAGTTGCAAGCGAGGCGAAAGTTGTTGCTGCACAGATAAACGCTTTCTCACCCACAGAGAAACATCTGGTGCTTTAGTCGACGGATCGCCCGCAACAGCTCGGCGTTTCCCTTTCTGACAGCGCAGGCGTTAAGCTCGTTAGTTTCCCCGTCGTTCTAATGACAGGGAGAGAACGGCGGCAAATTAATCGAATCACAAACATTTTTGAGATGCTTGTACTTGCAGCTTTTTTTTTTTTTTTCCGATGATGAGTGTCACTGGGGTTCCAGTCAGTATAAAACTATCTGTGGATCGTAACGGTAAATGTGTGCACGCAGTACGTCTCCAATAATAGCACTTAAAGTGAAAGCAAATTATAGGTACGAATGGCAAATAGCTGGAACGTGTAAGCACAATGAAAAGCTTTCTAGGAAATATATCTGTGTTCATATCATAGTAATATTTCATGGATTATTAAGGGCACTTTAACAAGATTTATACCCAGAGAAAAATAGGACTAAATCAGGAATAATTGCCAAGGTGGAGGCGTAGCAAATGCATTGAGCTAACAAGGTTGGGGCCACACATTCAGGTCATGAGCATATACAGTATAGTTGTACACTATGAGAGCGCATAAATCATGTGCATTTAAAGAGGCTTTTCCTCCTGTACAGCATCGAGTGTGGCTGTTTAAGGAAAGCAAGCCAGTAGCCACAAGCTGGTTTGGACGTGTGCATTTATCAGACATGTTTAGGTGGTAAAAAGCATCGGAAGAAAATGTTCTGTTGTTGTAAATTTTCATTAGACAAATATCGAGGTTCAATCTGTCCAAGAGGGTTTTGTATTATCATAAATTGAATCCTTGTGGCGCCAGGACCCTCCGGCAACCTTTCTCTGATTTTTAAACACATTATTTGTAAAAACCTCCTTTTAGAATAAAAATAATGTCAAACTAATTAGACAAGAACCCAAACATGTAATATTGAGGAGAAAAAAATAGAAAAAAAAGGAAGAAAACAAAACAAAACAAAAAAAACAAAGATTAGACTTTGCACCTTCAAGTATAAAAACTTCTGGTTAGCATTGTAAGTAACTCAGTAAGTGTAACCCAGGGGTGTCCAATCCTGGTCCTCGAGGGCCACAGTCCTGCATGTTTTAGATGTGTCCCTCTTCCAACACACCTGATTCAAATGATCAGCTCATCATCAAGCTCTGCAGAAGCCTGATAACGATCCTGATCAGGATTGTGGCCCTCGAGGACCAGGATTGGACACCCCTGGTGTAAATATTGGGGTTAGGACCCTACGGTGTTATTTATGGTCTGATTTCAATTTAGTAATTTACATATTAGGGATTAAAACCCGACAAAAGTCATACAAAACACCACTGTACCTGACTATAATACATATTACAGCTGAGACTCTTGGCAGTTATCAAGTCTAGAGATTAACTTGAGTAATGTAGTAGTATAGCCAAGACCTGTGTTAGAAGTTATAGAATGTAACCCAACTACTACAAATATTCAAGCTAAGAACATACGAGGGTGTTTAAGCAGGAAGATGACTGGATAACAGTGGCAGCAACGATGTAGAAGAACTAAAAGGAGAGTACAAGACAAAGCAAAGTCAAGTCAGGAAACCAACAAGACCAGAGCAGATTGAAATGGTCAAAAATGGGAAAGGATTGAATTTTATTGAAGAAAAAGCTACACATGTCTATAGATGGTCATCATGTTTTCTCTTGTGAGGAAACAAGTGGTGCCAAAATGAGCCTCACTTTCAATAAATTGTTCCAAGTCTCTGTATCTGTAATGACACGTCGACATTAGCATGCTTCAATTGGATACACCTCCACCCACCGGTCACCAATCTATCTCAGGGATTTTCTTTACATCAGTGCCGTGTTAACCCGATTCAGGCTCCCTGGAAATCTTTTTGTGTCCCGTTTGTGACATCACAGGGAAGAAGAAAAAAAAGTGGGGGATGGTTGGGACGGTTCATGCATCAACAGCCCTTCCTGTAGATAACATCTCCGATGAAGAATCCCCCCCTAAGACCAGGACCATGTCTGGTTCTCCATAATATCCCCTCTTTAATCCAGGAGCACACAGGGAGCATAAACGTCCTGACAAACAGGACCAGAGGGGAGCCGGTGATAATGAATCACCCTCCGGCAGGCTGACATCAGCAGCAGAGGTAGCAGTCTTAGCTTGTCCGATAAGTAAAACAAATCAGCCTGATCAAATTCACACAAGGCCAGTGAAAGCCCAATGTACAAATAATCAGCTAGTAAAAATCTAATAAAACAATTATATCCTGATAAAAGCCTAATAAATCATCCATTGGTAAAAACAAGGCTGCAAGGTGGCGCAGTTGGTAGCACTGTTGCCTCGCAGCAAGAAGGTTGCCGGTTCACGTCCCGGTGGGGGCACCGGAATCTTTCTGCGTGGAGTTTGCATGTTCTCCCCATGCAGCGTGGGTTCTCTCCGGGTTCTCCGGCTTCCTCCCACACAGTCCAAAAACATGTTGAGGTTAATTGGTGATTCTAAATTGTCCGTAGGTGTGAATGTGAGTGTGCTTGGTTGTCTGTCTCTAAGTGTGGCCCTGCGATGGACTGGTGACCTGTCCAGGGTGTCCCCTGCCTTCGCCCTAAGTCGGCTGGGATAGGCTCCAGCCCCCCCGCGACCCTAATGAGGATTAAGCGGTGTATAGAAAATGGATGGATGGATGGTAAAAACAAAACCAACTTTAATTAAAAAAAAGAAACAAGCAAAAGATACGGTTGCTAAACAATCCCAGAGATCACTCCAAACACACCGCCCTCTGTAGTCCAGGAAACATGCATGTGTTGCTGGGTGCTTCAGTAACGGTGAATAAACCGTCATACCTGGAAGGCTTAGCAATAAAAGAACGAGTGTTGGATGGACGCTCGTATAGAGCCACGCGATCATAAACATCGGAGAAGAGGAGCACAGCTGGACTTACATTGTGCGAAAATCTGTAACCTTGTAGAGTAAAAAAAAAAAAAAAACAACACCACATTATTTAGTCCAAGTCCTGTTTACATGCAACTGACCGTTCTCTAATCCCCAACCAGAAGCAGGGTTTTTAATCAGTGTCTCCAATTGTCTTATGATCTGTTTTATTGCATTTAGATTTAGACTTTCTTTATTGTCATTGCACAAAAACAACAATCTGGCAATGAAATGTCGTTGCTCGTCTACCAGAGAAGACAGAACTGAAAATTATTATATAGTAATTATATTTTATGCCTGCTGTCTTTCTGCAAAAAATGCTTTCCTCTTGTTGGACATCAAAGATCTGAGCTGAACTCTAAAAACTCACGACGGCGAGGCGTCATGTTTCATGGATAGGTCAGCGTGCACTCACACCACTAATAGACACAGTCACACACACACAACATGACGTGCAAGTCTTTTCACTAAAACACACGTGTGCCACAGAGAAAATGCAGGATTTTGATACGATGAGGAGCAAACCACTGAGCTTCAGTGTACGAGCTGCATCTCATGCTGCATCTGTACGGACTGCATGTTGTATTGCTGAAGCCCTGTTGGTCAGTAGGATGCGTGATTCAAGTGAAGATGATGTGGAAATGATTGAATTCACAAAATGAAGGTAAAAAATCTGCTGAATTTCCACACCCAAGTATTATCACATTTGTAACCGAGTCAAGGAAGAATTTTCAAAACAAGCAAAAGCAGAAAAAACACATTACTAATTGAAGCACATAGACACAAAAAGCAGTGCGGTACAAGCAAAGACTGATGGACGCAGCCTATGAGAATAAATTTTAGTTGTTTTGTTACCTCAACAAACTTATTTCAGATGTCAATACATTACTTTTATGGAAGATATACTGTTTTACTGGCTCAATTAAGATTTACAGGTGTATAAACAATGACATGATCTAGAATATATAATAATTATTTTTAAAAATTGTTATGGAAACTTATGTAAGTATGCAAGGTATCTCTTCACAAATAAATATACAAAGTTACAGAACCAACATTTTTTTTTCTGTTAATTTTCACAAATTTTGTAATTTTTAAAAAAATATTGGAAACTTTAAATGTAATCATGTAATCTATTACATAAATAGTAATAGATATACTGGCAAAAATAAAAAAAAAAATAAAAACACTTTGGATTATTGTTATTATTATTTAAAAGAAGAAGTTGGAACAATAATTTCAATCACATCAGAAGACAACCAAGTGGAAAATATTCTGCACATATGTAAAAGTAAATATTTATTTCATTATAGATTTCAGGAATGTCTTATGAGTTGTTTTATGTCAACAAATTTCAATTTGTCTTTAAAAAAAGAATATATATATATATATATTGTGTGTGTGTTGTTTTTGTTGCTGTTGTTTCAGTGCAGACTTCTTTATTCTTTATTCTTCTTTATTTATTTTTTTATGGTACACTGTGGTCCCATTTAGAGTAAAATAGAAAGTAATGGGTATGGCAGGACGATTGTAATGACAAAGTACCACCATAAGGTCGTGTGTCATGTCTCTGGGTTCCATCATTCCAAACAAATTCCAACACTTTTTGGAAATAAGTCAGCAAATCTGCATTAAAAAATGAACAACAACAACAACAATATGATTCTGCATGAAGTTTGCTTGTAACACGGCTGTGAGGAGTCATTTCGGTTATTAAATGCTTGTTGATTCATTTGAATTTCATCGCAGTTCAATCCAAAGAACACAATCTTTCGTCGTTACTGTAAACTATGACAGCACCGGCGTTGCATACCTCATCTGTGTTCGTTTATGGATGTAAGCTTCCGTGCACATGCGCAGGCCAAAACAAATATTTACTGTGCGTGCACATGTGTGTGAGTTATGAGTAATGCTGCAGGCAGAAGTAATATTCCACATTGGAGTGATGGCAGGCTCGGCTCGGAGGCGCTAAGTGCTCAGTGTAACACATTCACACACACACAGGCTGGTTTTAGTGTCAGCTGTTTATGGGCGTTCAAACTCAATTTCGCCCAACAGTAAATTACTCTCCGAGACGAGAGGGGCAGAGGTTAGAGAGGAGGGAGCAAGTGAGAAAAGCGAGAGAGAGAGAGAGGCGATTTATTGCGTGGACCTTTAACGCTTTTATCTGTTCGGCTTCACGTGAATACATCAGGCTGCATTTTATCCAACGAAATTGTGGATAGAGACAAAAGATGACGAGGTGTTTAGGGACAAAGATGAAACAAAAAGAGAAGGTGGGACAGCGTTAGACGGAGAGACTGAAGTAAGAGTCAAGAGATTAAATGTATGAATGGGAGCTGAGGATAGCAGATGATGGTGAGACTCCTCAGACGATCCTCTCACCTTTAAAAAGGCCCGGGATGAAAACAGATTCGGAACTATTTTCACTCAGCGTCTAAGAAATAAACATTTATTTAATATCTCTTCATAAGCGGAGAGGCAATTCAGCCGAAGTCGCGTCCACTTAACATCGGCTTTACGACTGCCGCTCTGAAGGGAGCGATTTTCTCAAACAATACCGGTGATTACTCAGATCAGATTCTGAACAATTCTGACTCAACTTCAAAAGTCATTTCTTGAATATCTTCTAGGCATGACTCCTACTGGAAACACCAGTCAAACTTTGTCATGAATGGCTTGTTGTGATTGTTTTATTGCCGCCCGTTCAAACCGCTACAGATTCATGAAAGCATCGAGCTGCAAAAACCATGTGAGTATAGGATTAGTAGGTGATTGTGTTGTTTCCTCAAGGGGAGCTTCAGTAAGCCACAGAGGCAGCGACTGAGGAGACGACAACTAGCAGCGCACTGGAAAAAAAAAACAGATGTTGATGATTGTTAGGGAGTCGTGGTAATCCACCTGAGGGACAGGAGGACTTGATGGTGATGATCGATCAGGCTCAGACGTCACGGCAGTCCTTGTGATTGTTATATTTGTGTTCATACGGTGAGAAGGAATGCAGCAAGTCATCGGTTATTTATGATTCTTCTTCTACACATCAGACGAACAGTGTTTATCACTTGTCCCTTCATTTATTTCCATCGTAAACAGCCAGACAAACAGGAGAAGGGGGAACAACTGAGCTGATGAATGCTCGCAGCTTGCTGCCTCCCACCACTTGGGTTTGTGGTTCAACGTCCCACTGTGGCAAATACAACAATCCTACAGAGGAAAACTAGATCATCTGAATCATCTCTTCTGAGCAGATAAAAAGGTCAAGAATGGACTTGATGCAACATCAGCGTTGAAGCTACATCACCTGGGCTGAGCCAAAAGAACTTCAAATGTCAGTACCTGAACTTGCTCAGGTGTTGTGTTGGTGTTTAATCACCAGTTTAGTCGTTTTTTGGTAGATTTTGAATGTATTTTTGTTTAAAATGTGATTTTAAAATGAAGGGTCTGCTTTATCACAGCATTAATATCTCACTAAAATAAACTTTGGTACTTTTGATTTAAACCGGAATTGAAGGAAAGTCACTGCCAAGCTTTCGATCACTGCCATGGAATCTGCAGGTTGTCCTTCCCGCTCTCGCAATTCGTCAACCTAAAGCACCTTCATGCTTGGAGTATGATGGAAGCATGCTGTGTATT
>NW_007578030.1:183062-189495 GCF_000690725.1 Stegastes partitus
TTTTTTACATCATTTTAAGATGCCTGAGGGCTTTTTTTTTTTATCAAGATTGTGTGGTTCAAACAGTCTTCTTAAAGGTTGTCAGTTACCATGTCAAGTTCATACAATGGGTTGTCTAATTGTGGCATTGTGGGTTTGAGACCAGGTTCCTCCTGTACTGAAGCCCAGTTCCTGGTAACTGAACAAGCTGCAGCAGCAGCTTTCAGCAATCACTGTGCAATTTCTCCAGGAACTGCCCACTCTCGCTTTACATGAAATCTGCTTTATTTGCCTACAGAATAAATCAGAGTTGGTGTTTTCCAGCTGCCATGTCAGAACGCTGACGGTGGCTGATACTGTATCTGACCATTAGAGGCAAAACATGAGCCGAGACCATGTTCCACTTCAAAGCTTGTGTTTATGTTTAAAATACAAGGAATTATTCATTTATTTACAACTTACGGAATAGAAAATGAATCAGAACCGTAACAGCAATTACCCAACGGCAGTAAAATAAATTTAAAAAAGAACAGGAGTGAATATAAACAGAACTGACAGTCGGCCCTCCTATAAGATTCGCCATCTGCATGTCAGGATGAGTTCATTTATAAATCACAGTGCAGACAAAGCTGGTTGGGAGACGAGAGACGACTTCTACCATTTAATCCAATAGAAATCGCGTCTATCTTCCAGCGAAATGCAGCTGCAAATTTCCTGGCTACAAAGGAAGGCTGGAAGGCATGGCCTAATTCATTGCCTTTTATTGTGCAAACATATTAAAATGGCTATATCTGCCTTACAATCTGCCGTAGACAAAGATGGCACCTATCACACATTTAGCCCGTTTGTTCACACTGAGGCGGAGAAGAACAACGTTCGAGGCTCGTTTTTGCGACTGGCCTTCATTTGGTTGATGTGAATTCCAACTTTAAGATTTTAGGGTTGACTTAAAAAAAAAAACAAAGAAAAAAACCTTTAGAACTTTATTGATCCCTTTGGTGCAAACCTTAAAAATTTAAAGATGACTCTGGAGATGTGCTCTTGATTTTGACTAGTGAGCATATTTACTTTGTTAGCATGCGGCAGATTTACCCATAGACTGTATAAAAGATGGACGTAGCAACCGGCCTCGAAAAATAAAGCCAAGCCAGAACTGTCAAAAACCTGTAATATCACTACGTCCACTAGTCCTGGCTCCCATAGACTTGAATTGGAAAAGAAGTGATCACAGACCATGAAATACTGCATTCCTACAGCTCAAGATTTTTAAGCTAGCAAGTGGTAAGGAGACGTTCACAGAATTTCAAAATAAAAGCACTGGATTTAAATCACTTGCGTTGCCTTTAAGGTAAACCAACAATCTCATTTCACAGAATTCCAGCAGTTCACTTCAGATGTGTTGTTGTGGTTTCCAAGTAAAACCTTCACCGCTGAGCTGACAAAAGATCACCCTAAAAAAACAAAAAAAATAAAAAATAATCCACCCCCCCCCCCTTCAAGTGCAATTGCTTGCTGAAAATGTCAGGATTCACCTTCCATCCATGCCGTTTGAGTGACAGGCAATTTCTTGAAGGTGCAGCAAAGAAACCCAGCAGCTGTTCTTAGATCGTTTACAGCCTCTCACATAATCATCATTTCACTTTAGCTCGATTGTCATTGTGTCATTTTATTTATTACAAATGTCGAGTCTTGTTTGGTGGAATGAATTAAAGGCAGGCACAAATGGAACAGCCCTAAGGTGTTAGGTTTGGTTTTTGGGGGTGTGTTTCAGGTGATATTTTGGCCATAGGTGTCTTAGAAATGACCAGTAGTTTCAGAAAATAAAAAAACATAAAAACTGGTTCACCACTATTGCATTATTTTCATGTCATTTCCACCAGTTTGAGAGTTGTAATAAAAATGTTTAATATGCTACACACACAGCAAATGTGCTTTGTTCTAGTTGGAGTTTCATAAATTTGACTTGAATGAAACCAGCGTTACAGCACGTTAAATTAGTTTAATTTTACCTCTGATTTTTACTTCCCCCCCATTTTAGCAGAGGTTCGGTCTGACATTATCCGTGGAGGAGCTAACCTGACAAACAGCCGGCGATGAAAGACAGACGGAGACCATTCGTTTAAGTCGGGAGTTTTATTCCAACGTGACAGATCTAATAAAGCGTCTATTCCTGACAGAAACAGACGCCCACTCGCGTGAAATGATTGACAGCAGGAGGTTAAAACAAGCTGGCGTTTCTCTAAGGATGTCGTGTCAAAGTCCTCGGTTCACAAATAGCAAGTTTTTAAAAACGCATTTACAAAAGGAAGAGCGGCAGACGCATGTCTGATTTGGAATCTCCTCATATGAGCAGGGCTTCCACGTGATTACATTAAAAGCTCTAAGCGGATTTGGAGGCGAGTCTGTTCAGTGTCCTGTCGGCACCCAGACAGCGAGGACGGGGGGTGGACTGCTTTATGTGACTTGTATACAACAATACACATTGTGCAGGTTAGGACGGAGGTGGATGCAAAGCGGATGGAAGTGGCGATGCTATTAATACCGCACCTGTGTGGGGTTTTGTTACACGGCATCGCTGTTTATGTTTTAACAAGCTGAGCAGACAGCAATTAAAACTAATTGCATGTCTTTTGTTGTGCGTGAGCTGCTATGTCTTTACTTTCACGCCAGTAAGAAGTCAAGCTGCTGTATTGACAAACCGTTTGAGCTCCAACAATGCATTCTACCACCCAGCAATTTTCTGATATTCACACCTCCCCTCATACTTCTGTCCAGGGCTGGATCAACCTCAAGGACAATGGTGAAAAGGAGCTACTCAAATACTGTACTTAAGTATAGTACACATACCTATAAGTTGAACTGGAGTATTTACATTCTGTGCTACCTTATAGTTCCACTCCAGAGGGAAATGTTGTTCTCTACAATATTTATCTGACAGCTTTAGTTACTCTTAAGATCTTACACAATGCATAGTATTTTTTTTTTTTCACGATTAAATCAGTTATTTCCAAAACCCAGCGTGCCGTCGGGCTCAGATTTCAGATATCTGTTCCAGGTCACAGTTATCCCGAGAGCCTCATTAAAAAGCCAGCGGGTTTCTTTTTTTGGTCCATGAACATCTTTCACCTCTCAACCAAGAGGGCTCCTCGGTTCTAACTAACTGACAGGGAGTATGGATCGCCCCCCAACCCGCATGACTCATGACCCGTTAATGACCCGAGACTCACACGTCTTGAGGTGTGAATTGTTGTGGAAATGTCGGGTGAGATATGACGCAACATGTTACTGGTGGTGTTCTTGGAAGAGATCTCAAGACTGCATTATAATTACCTGACAGGTGGCGTCATAGTTCCCCTCCCCCCTGTTTGGAGATGGTTCTTCCAGTTTGAATAAACTAGATTTTAATGAACAGGCAGTTTCCTACGTAGCTAAGTTGGTCGGGGCTTGCTCGGAGAGAATCAAATGGAATTTTTTTTGGATTTAAACTGAATTCAATTTAATTTTGAATTCCATTAGTCCAGTTGGTAATGTTAGTCTTGGATTCACCTACCTGTCCCATGATATAAACGAAGGCATCGCAGCTATTTCCAGAAGTTTTACTGCCAAAATACAATGCTTGATGTCACGTACAAGTCACAGTGAAAACTTCTTTTTTGCAATAAATAGATGCAGTAGATGGTGTAATGAAGTCACTTTGCATGTAATCTGCTTTTTCAAGGAGGTACGTTTATTCCTACATATGGTAAGATTATTAAATGTAGATTCTAAGCTGCTGAGTTTGATCTGTGAGAAGTGATATTTTGAACATCATTTTTTTGATTGAACAAAAATATAAAAAGCTGTTTGGTTGTCATTTTCTCTTTACAGGTAAATGTAACTTGCATCTTGTGCCACGGACATTTTTTTAAATTTTTTTTTGCCTTTGAATGCTACCAAGATCTAAGAAACTTGCATTTTTTTGTGCATTTCCACAGGAACATTTACACAAAGCAAAACTTTTACATCAGCTTTTTTTTTTTCCTTCTTTCCCAGAGCATCCATGACCTCTGCATAACTTAGAATTATAGAACTGCTAAGGGTCCTATTTGCAAATTGTCACCAAACATTCACATCTGCGGTTTTAATGACAATTACATCTTCACCTCTTCTGATCTCTGGTGTCTGTTTCCATCGTCTTCCTTATTCTCGTTCCGTCTAAACCGACCTCACCTCTCTCTCTCCTCCCATCTTTAACCCAGTACTGACAACACCTCCAGCTCGTTCTTGTTTTTCCCATCCATTTCTGTTCCACCCCCCCCACCATCACCTCTGCCTGTCAGGGTGATTAGCCTTGTCTCTCCTGTTGCCTGGTAACCCGGCTAATGACAGCGGGCTAATTTTGCTAAATACTTCTGCTGCCCACAAGAAAAAAAAAAAGGGAAGACAGCAGGTTGTGTGTGGAAGATTCTTGTCAGGTGAGGTCATCTGTCACACATTTGTTCGGACACATAATGAAAACTGAGAATTTAATTGACTCTCTGAGCCACAGATTCAGCAAACTGAAACTATTCACATTAATCTTTGTGTCTACAGACGATGTTGTCAGTCAGAAAAGGACAGAGCTGAACCCGAGTCTGACAAATAAAATTGCAGTTTTTGCCAACATGGCCAGAACACAGATAATCCCATTCTACCTCTAAATTCACTGCAAGAGGAAGGAGAAATGGGCCCTTCAGAGATAAATCAGTTATCTACAAATCAGTCCGACTCTGGCCTTGGTCGGGTGCATCTTGCTGCTTTAAGTTATGGAGTTAATAGGACAGATTGACTGACCCGTTGGTTTGACCGTGCTTCTATAGCTATGCGTCATCTGGGTCAGAGGGAAAAAAAAAAGGAATTAAAGCAAGTGGCAAACTGCTGTGTACTCTCAATGCCCTCACTGACCGCTTTGAAGGACAGCAAATGGGAACGCTGAGTTCAGTTTGTGTACGTGTTCATTGCAGTGCAGTATGTGACATTTACAAGACTGTGGCATTAAGATGAAAACTGCAACGAGGTCATCTTTGAGAATTAGCAAACACTTTACTCCTCTCTAATTAGTGCTCCATGTTTTCAACCAGAAGACTTCCAACTGCAATAAATGGTGTCTTCTTGCAGCAGCAAATCACAAATCACATCCTTCCTACACACCTTATTTAAGGAAGCTAGGAACAGACAGTCTAAGAAATAAGCCAATTGAAAAGTTGCTCTGTAAGTTAACTTACACCGACCCATATAGGTGGATCTATATCACCCACACTTGTCTCAGTCCTCCTGTTATTATTGCCTATGCATTCATCCATCCATNCCTCCCAGTAGACAAACTCCCCCTGGGGGCTGTCACAAGTTTAACATAGCCAGGCTTTCTCTATGCAAGCTGGCTTGACAAAACCAGACTTGAGTCAGAGATAACAGGCATCACAACAACTCCTTGGCAACTCAAACTTTCTGCTTCAGACTGTGCTGAACTGGCTTTGCTCACGAATGTATATCATGAATATGTAATTTATATCCTTGTTCCATTTCTATTTTGCCAGAAAGATATGGTCCACACAGTGTTATTGTTGAAAAATCAAAAGTTGAAAGCATTTCCATCCTACAGCTATTGAGCATTAAGCTACACACACACGTATGCCATCCCTTTAATATTTCTCTAGCTCTGCCCCTGCACCCAAGGCCTGTGTGCTCAGTGATGGATGTAGGTCTATCTGATCATTCATTGGTTTTTTTTCCCCCCGTTGATGGTTTTATTAAGCAAAAATATCCCAGAGAGAACTGTCAGGAAACGCTACATTACTACTGAAGTGGCTGCAAATTTTAAATCAATATTCCACGGAACACGCCAGCAGAACTTCTACCGTCCTCTTGTGATTTTGTTGTAGTCGGTTTTAACAGTAAACTTGGATTAACCCCTGGATGCAGTAAAAGCAAATTAAAACTCCTACATTTCCACGGAGAAATAAAGCTGAAATTACAAAATTAAAAAATAAGGAACTGAAAGAGGTTGGAGGAAAAACAAACCAACCAAATTTTCCATGAACATAAATATTTACAACAAGAAAATTAAACTTTTCAAAACTGATAACTGAGAATTGAAACTGTTATTTACAACAATCGATCATTTAATCAACCCTGTTTTTAATCAACCCAAGCAGCACCTCAGACGACTACACCTGTGAGGACGTTGCAGTCCACTTCAGTAGTAAAACAGAAATTAGATCAAATCTGCTGAAGTGTCAGCATGTGAATTTTAACCGACGGGAAACACTGGAGGAATTTGTCCTGGTTGATGCTAAGATGCTCCATAAAGTTAAATCATAATTAAAATCAGCAAGCTGCCCTTTGGATCCCAAACCCACGTCATGTTTTAAATCATTTTATAGCTTTTCTTTATTGACTATCTTCTTACCATCATAACTTTTTCTGGGATTATTTC
>NW_007578030.1:191846-195366 GCF_000690725.1 Stegastes partitus
TGATGTACCCATTCTTACACATCTACAAATCTGAAATAGTCATCATTGAGCACAACACCAGACCTGTTCATTCACTGGTGGCATCAGGAGTCTTTGACATTCCATAAATGATGATTATTAACCTAAACACGCAACCATTCACAGTCAAAGCTTTGCACATTCCTTGAACGCAATCTGGGTTGAATTGTTAAGCAGCACAGATGCTCTGCCTACACGAAGGTCTCACTGAACAGCTCCATGAACCAATCTGGAAAACCCAAAGAACATTTCAGCAAAACAGGATGTGCAACTTGGCAACAGAACGCCCCACACAAGGAAAATAATACTGGCACGCACGTTTCAGTGCAACTAACTATGAAACTGACAGTTTAAACACACACAGATCTCGTGAGTATTTGTGTTCCCTGTTGAGTTTTGTGCAGCTTCTGAATAGAACTCCAAGAAACTGTCAGACTTTCACTCCAGCACTTGGATGCACCATCAGGAGGAACTTGGCTCACTCTGGAATATTTAAAAACCTCGGAAATTAAGGAACTTTGACAACCAGCACAGACATGACTTAATTACCTTGTTTTAAAAGTGCAGGTTTTCTCCATTGTGATAAAAGCTGCATTTTCACAACGTATCTTTATGCAAATTGTGTTGGAAAAAGTGACTGGAAATGGCAGCATTTATGAAATACATGAAATTACTCTGGTTTGATGTTTTTTGGAAAAAAAACAAGACAAAACAAAAACAACAAACCCCACAATTTCTACACATAATGGGAGATGAAAACACCTTTTTGGAACAGAACCTATTCTGATGCAACATTTAACTCATGGCTGACAAGCTTTTTCCTCGTTTGCTGTCTTTGTCTCCAGACAGTCGATACCAGCTGACAAAAACAATTACAGCGTACCTGTTTGAAAACCTCTTTCCATTTCTCTCTTGTTGTAGTTAGACAATGCTTTGCTTATTTCTATCTTTGAGGGTATTTTTTTTTTTTAAGCAACTGGCAAACACACCTGGTTTATTTTTCTGTGTTTAGTGCAGTCGTACATGATGTAGCCTGGCCGATAACATCACCATCTGGTGGCGCTATGCATTTTCTGTTTTGGTTTTTTTCTCCCTCTTGTGACATTTCAAAACTTTGCTTTAAGTTCATCTTACAATGATATAAAAATCACCAGTGTGTAGGGGAAACAGCAGCCATATTCAGCTCATTCTGGTTGTGTTTGTTTCTATATATTCAAAACTGATCAAACCACACAAATGTGTTATGATTGATCATACTGGTCTTTATAGAGGGTAGATCTGACATGGGGATCTTCTGTAGGGTGGCTGAGCTCAGGCTCAGAGAGGCTGACATCTTGAAAGTCGTGGATTCTGGGCATCTAATTAGGATGCCTTCTATTTGCAGGTTTTCCAGGCAGGTTCCACTGCGAGGACACCATGCGGTGGACCCAGAACCCACTGGAGGGATTACATATCTCACTTGATATGCCTTCCTGCAACATTCCAAACAGATCAAACTATGTTCATGTGGTTGTGTAGCCCAGTCTTTATTGAAGACGAGGTAATGAAGCTGTAAACAATTTCAAATGAACAGGAAGCTGTCAAAAAAAAAAAAAAGATCTGAAAACAAACAGGAACACAGGAGTGAACCAAACTCCAAACAGAGAGATTGAGGTAGAAGTTATAAAAGTAAAACACAGAATAAAATAAATTGAGTTTCTCCTTAGCTGTCCGGCTATAGTGAGTATGTAGGTAATCACATGGTACTGCACCAACTGGCAGACAAAACTTACCCTGAAAAAAAACCCCAAAACTTTCTTCTTTTAATTATAGCTTAAATGCTGCACTTTCATGATACTTTTCCATCTTAACTTTACAATTTTCCTCCCATTCACACTGAAAATGGCAGTGCTGCCACGCGGGATGTTGACGTAACCGCTGGGAGCAACTTGAATCCGAGCTAATTGGAATTTGTACAGACTTGTCATAGGAGGACGAGCGTGGCTACTGCTAATAACTTTAATGATGCGTCTGCTCTATTCAGGTCTCCCTGTGAGCCAGGACAGTGTGACAGCCTGCACGACACCAGCATCCTGATTTAATTTAATTATTTACACCAACGCTTTTTCTTTTTTTTTTTTTTTTCTACAGTGACATGTCAAAATGCCTGCTGTGAAAATAGCCCTATTATGAAATCCTGACTGGTAATGGAGGGAAAGCAGGCTAACGCATTCACCTTTGTTAACGATGTTTTGCACGGAAGCCGAGCTCCTGCCTGACCTGTTGGCCGGTAAATAATTGGTCTTTTGTGTCATGCAACTGCATATTGGGGTTAAATCCACCTGAGGACTGAGGTCTGTTGTTGCTGCCAATCCTCACCAGGGTTCACACAGTATGAATTGATTTATTTTTTTTGAGTCAATAGCTTGTTTTTTTAGGCTGAGTACATCCGTTTTTGTCTCGTTCTCCTAAAACTGTCTGTTGAATCTCATCTCATACATTGTTTGAGGGTTTCAGGCTAATTTTTGAGCTCCATGTTGTCTTAGTTGGCCTAGAAAAATAACTTTAAAATTAGTAGGTAGGACTGTAATAAACCAGCACAAATGAATCCCAGTTGGGGCTTTGAGATAAACATACAAATCTCAGGCTTTTATCTTTCCTTGACATCAATCAAGAATAACTTTACTCTGGTCCCCTGATGTTTCTTTTGATTTAATACGAGAGGTCGCCATTCACTCTCGCATGCTTACAAATTGGCCAAATGAGCCAAGAAAGAAAGGGAAGAAAGACACATCTTTACCATCATCATCATCATTCTCAGCATCCTTGCAGCCCTAAATAAGGCAACTAGGAGGAACAGAAGGAGGAGGTGGTGGTGCTGCTGCTGAAGGATGGCAGTTGAACCATGACAGTAATTGTTTCTGACAAGTGGCTCTCTGTTGCTGCACGGACACAAATGCACCTTTACATCATGAAGCACGCATCCATTAGCTGTGTCCATTAGCTTTTGTCCCTCAGAGTTGCAGGCAGAAGCCAATACCTGCAGACGGTGGGCGAGAGGCTACAGATCACCAGTGATCAGTCAAAGGGCTGACATGTAGAGGCAGACAACCATTCACGCTCACATACACAACTCCAGGCAATTTAGAGTTGCTGGTGAAACAAGTGTTTAGATGGTGAAGGATCTGGAGAATATCCTAACTGGGAGAACATGCAAACGCCACAAAAGGCCCTTGTTAGTTCTAATCCAGAACCTTCTTGCAATTCTCCTTCAATTCTATAAATTTACATTTTCTTTTGCCGTGAAGCATCCCCTTTATAATTACAGTAATCGCAGAGTATTGCTGTAGTCTTAATTGTTAGTATACAGTAAGCACTAAAAATAAAGCTTTCCTCACTGCATCTGTTCTGGGAGTGTGAGCTGTTGTTGCTGGTGATTGTTCTGTGAGTCTGGTTGTGTTGTGGAGGTCATTACCAATGATCAAAACTCTGCACAACAACCTGTCACTACACATCCAATCAT
>NW_007578030.1:197035-203388 GCF_000690725.1 Stegastes partitus
TAAACATTTCCTTTATCACCATCTGAATGTGTGCAGGGTCCAGTACAATGTGCAATACTGTCAGTGCACAGCTTTAGGCATGAATTCAGATGCAGAACACAGCAAGGAGTACGGAAAAGAGGGTAATTTGTTTTAACAAAAGTCTCAGAAAGCGCAGTAGAGGCTGAGGGCTGGCTGGCTTGGTGTTGGAGAACAGCATAAAGTGACCGAGGCCGAGCACATGGAACGCTGAAGCAGAGGTGAACTGAGTTAGTGGTAAAGGCTGCAAGGCACACAGGAGAACCTACACAGGAAAGCAGGAATTTTAAAGTCACTAGAAGTAGTGTCTAAGTCACTTGAGAAGCCAGAGCACCACTGTTGCTGAACCCAATGCATGGAGCAATCTGGCATCAGAGTGGAGGAAAGCGGAGGTAGTTAATGATATGCAATCAGCTGCAGGTGTGTTCAATCAGAGCCAAGCCACGCCCCTTTGCCTGTTCTCCTGTTAGAACTGTTGTTATTTTAGACATTTACTGCCAAATACTGTTTATTCTGTATGCTGTTGATTCTGAGGGCTGTACAACAAAGTGAGAGTAGTAGCTTAGTGAGGTATGTTGAGCTTTAAATCTGATTTTTTTTCAGCTCTTTTAACCTGCTAGATCAGCATTCCTCTGTTGCGTCTCTGTTGCAGTAGCATGGCTTTTTTACTGCCACACATTTTTATATTCCTCATTGTTCGCCATTACAGCAACCCTGTTGACTGACACCATTGGTTCATTTGTGCAGAAGTAGAGTGAAGTGACGCCTTAAACGCCGCCTTTTATGTGAATGCACACAGATTGAAGCAGAAAACCTGCGTTGACGGAGAAGCCACCTTTATACCAGTTATCTCTGACTGGGGCTTTAGTTTTTGTTGAGCTTATGTACACACAAAAGAAGCCCAGCAGTGTCAAACGTGCTTTGTAGTGGGTAACAAATTTGATCCCCTCATTTTTTTAAAAACTTGTTTGAATGACAATAAACTGAACTGTTTGCTACAGCGAGCAGTCCCCTATGCATTGCCCTTCGCTGCTTGAGCAACTTTTGAAAATGAATCCATTTCAACATACCATATTTTTTTTAGGAAGCTGCGGAGTTTTAATGTTAACAGTTCTTTTATGCGAATGTTTTATTGAGTCTCTTTTAACCTTTTCTTTTATTTGCTGGTTCGGCTCCCTCACACTTAAAAACAAAAACAGATTACAAGGTATTGTGTGACTGTGTGGAAAAATAGCAGGGACGAACCTAAATAACTTGACAGCCCTACATCAGACCAGGTTATTAGCCAAGGCCCGTTTAATCACCACAGACCAGAGCCATCCCTTGGCCCACTTGTTCCAATTACTTCCGCTGGGGGCGCAGGTATGTTCTGCCAAAGTGCAGGACCAATAGATATAAATGTTCTTTTGTCCCTGCTGCTATTTCCCAGTTAAACAAGTGATGGGTCTTGTCCTTTCTCTGTTGTTTTCTGTTGTTGTTGTTGCATGTGTGATTGTGGCAGTGACTGTCTCATTGCTGGCTGCACAAAAATTTCCTCACGGGGATATTAAAGATTTTGAACTTGAACAAGGATATTTTTTGGTTATCTGGCTCGACTAACCCTAACAACCACAGTCCTGCTAAGAGGTCACACAGTGCTGGCTATCAGATCATTAAGTCAAACCAGGTGTTCTGATTGTAGCATTCACAGAAAAGCAGGACCAGATAACGTAAATTTAGAGTAACTATAATCCTAATTAGAGGAATTTAAAAATTATAATAGAGGTTAAAAGTAATGCAGCTGCAGGAAACATGGTTAATTTCTTTTTTAAAACTACAAACAAAACTGCCAACATTGTGAATATATATCTAAACAGGCATAGCAGTATGACCGCACCATCAACAAGGCACAAATAGATCTGACTGTAATTAGACTACAACAGTGTTAAACGTGTTGCTTAGTGCGTAGTTTAGATGCAGCCTTTTCTTCTGTTGTGCAAGATAATTTTAGCAGTGTTATTTTAGCTGCAATCCCGGCAGCGTTAAAGGATTTTGAAAAACAATTGAAGAAGAAATGAAAAACATGATTTAAACCAATCACGAGGCTTACTCTCAAATCTTATAAAAGGTCAACAAGTACAAGGCTTTAGTGCTTTAATCAGTTTCTGTTTCAGGATTATAGCGCTATGGAAAGGCCTATGGAATAAAAACACAGATCTGAAATTGCTTACTTGAAAAAAACAATACAGCAAGGAAGACTGGAGCCA
Source organism: Stegastes partitus (assembly GCF_000690725.1). Lineage (NCBI taxonomy): Eukaryota > Metazoa > Chordata > Actinopteri > Pomacentridae > Stegastes > Stegastes partitus. The sequence goes on from NW_007578030.1 coordinate 199,300, forward strand.
GGGAGAATAAGCATCTCTAATGTCTAGGCTCATCTGGGAAGTGAAGGGTTTTGATGGTCTGTAAAAACTCGCCCTTCTTAGAGATCCTTTTAGTATCTGTGCAGTGAGCTCCACAGGATCTTCTACTAATAGGGAGACTATTTTTTAATTGGTTAGAAGAAGGTTCCTCTGGACAGTTGCAGGACAAACATCCAATGTGCCTAAAACTTCTTCATCACTAGAGGTGTTGGCATTTCAACACTGTACTCTTGTAAAACTGATGCTGCAGCTCGTATTAAGCTACTAATACTCCTACAAGTGGCAGTGCAGTTTAGTAAAGACATCTGAGCAAATGTGTTTTCTGTCTGTGTGTTCTATCATCAAAATAAATTGTTCTGTTGAGACACCATTTTTCACTTTTTTGCCAAAAGACAAATCCTCCACAAACACTGCCCTAGTTAAATCCAGATCTTTCAGTATGACAGCTAAGGGAGGCTGGAAATGCTCCAAACTGAAATCAATCACTTTTTTTTTTTTCTGGCTCACTATCATAAACCATCATAATCTCACGGTATTATGTGACACCAGCCAACCCCTGCCACTGTTTCTTCTCCCAGTGCAGACTGAATCATCAAATGGTTATTTATTAGCAAACTCAGTGCCATGAGAGCTGTGATTCCTCAACTCTTCTCCTTCTGTTTTTCACGCTCCCCTGATCCACAGAACATCAATTCTACGTTTGTTCCACCTTCTAACTGACATAGTTGAACACCTTCTTTGACAGCTTTCTCATTAAATGTCTTTTTAAGAGGCCACCTGACACTTTTCGCGAACATTCATCAGCATTTTGCTATTTCAAAGCCACTTCTGTCACGCCCACTCTCTGACTCTCGCTACAGGTGTGCTTGCTGCTGTGTGACCTGATTACAGGAGTGAAGACAGCTGCACAGGAGTCTGGATCACATGATGCCAATTGTCACCTCCTGCAATTAAAAAGAGTCACGTCAAGGCTGCACTCTCTGGCAGTTGGTTGTGTGCCACTGAACATGCTGCCAGTTCTCTGACCTGTCGCCTGTGTAGTCCTCATCTAGACATCATCTGACTCCCTTTCTGAACAATGACCTACCTTTACAATACTCAATATACAGTTTGTGGTTTGGTTGACCAAAACCTCAGGCGCTTGTCGTACGTACTATCGTGCCCGTTACATGAGAAGGGGCAGTTTGCCATGCGATAGCGAGTGCCACAAGCGGGCGGAAAAGACAATTTTGTTTTGGAAATCTTTAGCTCAGGGTGTGGGGTTTATCACACTGTGCTGTCTTTGCCGATGATGGCGTAGTATGATAAAATAGAGTTAAGTGATTAAAATTGACTCGCTCTTTCACAGTTGTCGCGACTGGAAGGATACTCTGGTCATTAGTAGTAAGATGTTGTTTAAGAAATTTTTTCCACAAATGTTGATTTAAAAAAAAAAGTTGAAGAATTTTTCTTTTTTTTTTTTTCACAAATGATTTTTTTTTTAAAGTGTGTTTTAAGAAATATTTTTATTTTTTTTTTCTACAAACATTCACATCACATTAAAAACCTCCACACAGTTATCTGACATTCCAGCATCAACATGTCTAAGAGACGCCTCATGAAAAGAGTGTATTATGATCCAACACACCCTGGTAGATTCAGGGGTGTAGAACGACTTCGTAAAGGTGTGCAGGGTGAAACGGGGGAAACAATCAGTCTTGAAAATGTCAGACTTTTTATCTGAGCAAGATACTAATTCTTTACATAAACCAGCCAAAATACATTTTACTAGAAACAGTTTTTTCCCCACGCCCGTTAAATCAGCTTCAAGCTGACTTGTGTGATATGCAAGCTTTAGCAGAGTATAATGACGGCAAGAATTATTTACTGACCATCATAGATGTGTTTTCCAAGAAGACTTATGTGCGAGCTTTGAAGAGAAAAACAGCCGTCGAGGTGGTAAAAGCCTTTGAATCAGTCTTTGTAGTTTGACAGGAGTCTGACTTTCCCCAAACAGATGCAGGGAAAGAGTTTTGAGACCCTGATGAAAAAACACATCGTACATTTTTCGACGGCCTCAAGGCTTCAGTGGTGGAAAGATTTAACCGTACTTTAAAAAGTAGAACGTGGCGATATTTTTACCGCTAGCAACACACTGCGATACCTTGGTGTCCTACAAGACTTGGTCAAAAACTATAATCGCAGCTATCACAGCAGCATTAAAATGACGCCTGCGGAGGTGACCTCAGAAAACACCTCTCAAGTGTTTCAAAACTTGTACGGTACATCTACCCTCGCTCCTAAAGGAGGTTTGAAAACCAATTTCCAAAAGGGTGACCTCGTCAGGATATCAAAGTTGAGAGGGGTGTTTGATTAAAAAAATATGAACAAAGTTTTACGGACGAAGTGTTTACAGTGTCCGACCTTTTACCTCGCATTCCACTGATGTATAAACTAAAAGATTATGATGGAGAACCCATTCAAGGTTCATTTTATGAGGCAGAGCTGCAAAAGGTAAAAATGACTCAAGACAGAGTCTACCACGTAGAGAAGATTCTGAAACAACGCACTGTGAGGGGTGAAAAACAAGTTTTTATCAAGTGGAAAAACTGGCCTGAAAAATTCAACGGCTGGATCAAGGCTTCAGATTTTTAAAAAATGCATAACAGTCACCATTCCATCATGTATACAGCTCAGGATGAAGGGTTTTTTATTACCTTCCCCTCCAACTCCAGCCTCAATGTTTTTAAAAAATAACACCTGTTCCAGCTTCACCGTGGATCTGGCTCAACACATGGATTTGGAGGGCCCACGGCAGGTAGCTTTAACGGAGATTTCATACCCTCACCCTTGGTTAAACCTGCCACATGAGAACGGGTACTTTGAATGGAGAAAAAGACCTAAGGACCCAGATGCACCGAGTGAGGTCGAAGTTCAATACATTAGGGGAGGATATTACGGGGACATCAGGGGAGGTGAACGGTTTGCTGAGGAAAACTAGGATCCGACGTGTACTTCGTCTTTAATCACCTACAAAATTCAATTTTATTTGTATAGCGTATATTTACAACAAGTCATCTCATAGCGCTTAACAAAGGCAGAGACAGAAACACCCAACAATCCAAAACATCTGGATTCCCTATAAGCTTCAGCAGTCCGCAAGCAGTCTGCAACAGTGGGAAGGAACCGAAAACCCCCGCGGGGAGGAAAAAAAAAAACATCCGACAGAACCAGGCTCAGGGAGGGACGGCCATCTGCCTCGACCGGTTGGGTGGATGCAGGATAAATTATACAATTTAGTTTACAGTTAAACAAGTTATTAGAAGTTATTGTCCTTTTGCAACAGGAGGCATCATGGTGGTGGGAGCAGGATACAGAAGGTGAGGCCAGCGGCTGTAATTCAGGAGCTCCAGATCCAGAGACCTCCACAGAGAGAGCAGGAGAACCTCGGGGGGAGTCACAGAGTTAGTCATATGTAATGGTGATATACAACTATATAAACATATACATACATACTAACTAAACAAACAACAACAAATATAAAATACAATCATGAAAATGCTGGTTGAGAGTATGAGTGTGGAAAACCAAATGTGGAACACAGTGATGGCTTGGAGACTTAAAAGTCTTTTCACCCGAAGCAGCAGATAAATGTTAAATTTGGAACATCGAAAGGCCAATTGTAATCAGGAAACACCCGTTTAGAGATGAAAGCTCAATACTTGCCGCGTCCTTGGATTGGGATGCGGGTGCACCGACGTCTGATGCCTGATGGAGAGACGAGGCCTTCAGCTCCAGAGCGGGAAGATCAGGGTGTGGCAGTCAAAGTTGAGAACATGGAAGACCAACTGGTGCAGTTCTACTGCAGTTAGAGAATGCCACTGCTTTTCGGGTGAAGAGGCTTTTTAATTGTAAAATGCCCGACCAATCACAGAGGGCCTTGAGACGGTAGATATTGCTAGCATCTATAACGGGCAGGCTAATTAGGAATGCCAACTTGCACTGTTCAGGGTCAACATATAGGGGTATGGCGCTACCTAATGAGTAGGCTAGGTGAGTCTGGATAGGTTGAGGAGGAGCTCCGAATGCATC
>NW_007578030.1:204367-237177 GCF_000690725.1 Stegastes partitus
TTGAGATTCGAAGAAGTAATGGTTTGGCAGGAGGTATGTTGGTTCTGGTCATCACCGTAACTGTTGTTGGTTTGAGTGGCTACAGTACACCTGGGTTGCACTTCCGGTGCTGATGATTGAATGTCCTGCCAGGGTACCTTGTTGGCCGGTTTCCTGGTTAGTCACAAGGGCTTTTTCTTGGAGTAATCTCTTGGTTTATTTGGAGGATTCTGTAAGAAAAACTCTTTTAATATTTTCAACAGTTCCTTTTCCGTTGAGTTGCTTGGGTCCTTGTATTGTTCGGCTGAGTCACGGCCGTTCTCTCGGGTTTTGCCATGCAGGTATTGTGTTCTTCTCCTGCCTGGAGGGCTTGAGGGGCCTCTGTCCATCCCACAAGTGTTTGCTTGGGAACTTGATTTTGGCTGGCCAAAGTGGCATGGTTTTCTTTCCCACTCGTTTCGATCCTGAAACGGTCTTTGGGCTGCTCTTTGTACTCGGTAGTAGCTGCTGGCAGGTTAAGGTCCCCATTTTTCATTGCCGGGTTTGGTTGGCATGGGTGGAGGACCTCCTTCCAGGGCTAGATCTGAGTTGGGAGTGGTCACACTAAAAACGGTTGTTGGCTTAGTCGTCTTTTCAGTGTCTTCTGCTGTTTGATCTTGTAAAATCTTGGAATACTTTGTTTCCAACTGTCATGTGACTAAAGAGTGAATTCAGTGACTTCAATGGAACTTTGTTCTTCACATTGGCAGTAAGCATAGTACAAACACCCCTGTTCCCACTGACTCATCTGGCTGACATTGCATTTTCTCTTCATACATTTATGCACCTCTGATTTATTTATTCTGTCTTTCATTCATTACCTCCATCACACCCTAATGCATCACAAGCACTCAGGAACATAGACTCCATTAACTTTGCTGTTGTTTCTCTAAATGATTTCTGTTTCATTTCTCATAATCCTGTTGCACTGCATTAATGTTAATTACTCCTTAATGAGAGCTTTTATCTTGTTTCGGCTTTCAGCATTCCCTCGTTATGAGTTAACTGTTTGTTTTGCTGCTTACAGGAACCAACTTGTTCAATTTGCTGGTTCTTGTCCTAAGGGTGAGAGGACTGAATAATTTCATACATTATTAAAATGATGAATATTGCTTAGGTTCACAGCTTATATCAGTTGTGCTATGTATGTACTTCTACATTTTTCAAGTCGTGCTGAGAAGCCAAATGTTTTTTTGTTTTTTTTGTGCTACTGGCCACACATTTACATTTGTCAGAGAGCAACGGGCTTGACTTAAAAACAAAAAATACTACAATAGGAGTTTTTGCTATGTTACACTTTGGAGAAAAAAAATGGTAATGAGCGCATCTCAAATGGAAAGCAAAAGTTTACATATACTTGTAAAGACCATGTGTATCATGGCAGTCTTTCATTTCAAATGACTATAACTCAGTTTACCATGCTAGAACCACTGAAGCTCATGTCTTTGTCACAAAACAATTATGCATTTTGGGTCTTTTTATTTGTTATAGATCTTCTGGGAATGTGACCATGTGTTGGGTCAGCAGTAGTACAGTAGTGTGATGAGGAAGAAAACAAACTGTCACCTGCTGCTGACAGACAATTGGCCAGGATTGTCAATAATAAGAATCACCAAAAAGCAGGTCTACAATGAAGTAGAAGCTGCTGGAACACAGGTGTGAGTGTCCAGTTAATCATGTTTTATATCACCATGACTTGAGAGGCTGCCATGCAAGAAGGAAGCTCTTCACGGAGAAGCTGCACCTTAAACGTGACTGAAGTTTGCTGCTGATCACACAGACAAAAGACCTTCTGAAAGGAAATTTATGTGGTCAGATAAAACAAAGCGACTGGTCAAAACAACCAGGAATATGTTTGGAGGAGAGAAGGTGAGGCCTTTAACCTGAAGAACACCAAACCCACCACCAAGCATGGTAGTGGTGGTATTATGCTTTGCGGCTGTTTGGCTGCCAGTGGAACTGATGCTTTACACAAAGCACATGAAATAATGGAAAAAAGGATTGCATCCATTCTTTTCCATTGTTCTCCACAATTCCAAGGTTGGGTCTGGGAAGGTTGGGTGACCCCAAACACACACTAAAACTGGTAAAGAAATGGCTCAGTCAGGCTAGAACTAAGGTTTTAGACTGCTTCTCCCAAAGTCATGACTTAAACCCAGTAAAGAACTTGTGAACTGCTAAAAAAAAGTCTGTCAGGAAGTCAACAGGTTCAGTTTAACTGTACCAGTTCTGTCAATGAGTGGTCAAAGATGCAACCAGAAGCTTGTAGACATCAACCAAAAGCCCCTAATTCAGGTGAAAATGGCCAAAGGATATTTAACCAAATATTGCTGTATGTATATTTTTGACCAAAACTATCGGATTTCCAGAAGAGCAACATGTTGAAGCACGCTTGTGTGAAACACATGGATATGTTTCAATGACTCAGCAGAGCATTGTTACTCATTGAAAACTCATGATGGTCTTTAGGAGCTGAACATACAAGCACACTAGATCATGAGCTGCTGCAGTTATTTTCCTGCACGACAGAGAATGAATTTTATGGAGAATCTCAAATCCCAAACTAAAATATCAACACTGCTATACTCCCATTTGTCGTTTGTTGTACAGTTGTCCATTTGAAATATTTTAAATACTTCTGATTGTTTTAGATGTTGTGAAGAAACCCTTTCACATCCCTCTTCCCACCATTCTCCTCTGAAAGTCCCTCTCTGTTGCTCCAACACTCTTTGATCTATGATTGAGCATCATCTTCAAACCTGCTGACTACAATACAAAAAAAAAAAATCAGACCAAGGAGACAGCCTTTGTACCTGCCAAGCTCTGTTCTTTGCTTTTATTTGAAAATTACATATCAGATTTGTGAATCCACCATTCAGCTACAAACCAAGCGAGAGGAAACGTACAACCTTTGGTCTATGTTGTCTTGATACAGAGAGTGCTGGTGATCTTATGCAAATATTCAGGTGAGGGTCAGTGGTCTCACCCAAACATTTAGGCCTGTAGTACATTAGTACATACTGTTGGCAGTTCTCTTTATCCCTTTTTTGGGGGGGGTGTTCAATTTTACCAGCAACACCTACATATGATTACTGCCAGGCTTGTTGAATCTAAACTTTCAATTCAGTTTTATTTGTATAATAATAATAATACATTTTATTTAATAAGGCGCCTTTCACGGCACTCAAGGTCGCCTTACAATAAAAGCAATACAACATACAATGGAACTCAGAAAAAATACAAATACAATTTAAAAACAAAAAACAAGCAGAACAATAAAACACAGTACTGGGTCAAATGGAGTAGGCAAGTCTGAATAGGTGAGTCTTGAGTTTGGATTTGAACAGATTGAGAGATCTGATATAGCGCATATTTACAACAACAAGTCATCTCATAGTGCTTAACAAAGGCAGAGACAGAAACACCCAACAATCCAAAACATTTGGATTCCCTATAATATATATAAAACAAAAATACAAATGGAAAAGCAAGCAGCATGTACTTCACTGGTCAACTGGAAGAAAATATTAAACGTGATTTAGGGCTCTCTGATTTTCGTAATAATGCACAATCTGGCGAGAACGTTCACCTTTTCATCTCATGAAGCGTTCTCCGATAAAACAAGTCCAGCAAACTAAGCAGAAAAGTCTAATTTATTCATTACAAAAAACATCCCGTATTCTTTTTCCTTCTGATTTTCATCGACAGTCACAAATTCTAAAGTGAGCTGTGATGCTAGTGGGGTGCTAAAGTGTGTTCAGGTGTGATCACCAGGACATTAAACTGACCTGGAGGTGAACCAGTAGACTGTTACATAGATTGTAGAACTGCAGCATCCTTTTGGTGAATGTGTTTTTTCTTTGTGCCCTAAAAGTTATTTAATGTCTCCACATGAGCCATTAAGTTTTATCTTTACTTCTGTTGTCTCATTTTTAACTTTTAAACAAACTGAGTTGCCCTTCTCTGGATGAATTCTTTGTGAACATCAGCACTCTCAGTCCTCCTTCGCCTTTCATCTTTCTGCCTCCCTTTTAATCTGGGTCTGCACTGGCTCCTCTCTCTCAGTGGGTGTTTGCTCCAAGTGTGTTTGTACTCTGGTACTCTGGGAACCTTCAGGGCTGCCCATTCATGAAGCATGCATTGGTAAATTGGCACTTGAGGTGTTTTTGAGCAGAAGCTGGAGTGCATTCAGAATGTGATGGTGCCATGGCTTAAGGTGTTTAGAGAACTGCTAATATACGGCAGGCTGGGAATGTTGCCATCTCATTGTTCTCGCCAGATTATCAGCCATGTCGATAGGTGTTATTTAAATTGCTATACAAGTCTCACCACACTGGTCACTCTGATCTCGGTAGCCAATATTTCTCAGTAAATGGGTTCCCCTGTTGGCGAGCAGCAGCACATTCAATCGATCTGTCAGCAGCTTAATAGAAATGTGACTGTACGTCTTCTGGCAGTGAATCCTTTAGGTCTGGTGGGTTTTAACGTAAGGCCTCCATGGACTAGACTTGTTTCAGAGCATTCTGTGGAAGCTTGATCAGATTGGGATCTGGCACCCGATCCGGATGTCATTAGCCCATTTAATGGCTGCTATCACAGGCAGTGATTTTGTCCACTCTGATTATTGATAAAAAAGAAATGCAATATCCCGATGAGTAAATGGAATATCCTGTGGAGTTGTCGCCACAGAAAATGTACAAAGTGGGGCTTTGCAACGTGTGATAAATATAGAGAAAAGGTGTATTTTAACCCTGCACAGTCATGCTCTTCTCACATTCAGCTCCCCTCACAAAGTACTCTGTTCCGTGCAGTATGAATACAAATGGGACTACTTCGCTATAAAGCACCTCAAACTTTGACCGTCAGCATCTGTAGTGTGAAATGAGCTCTTATTTGTCTGTGCACCATCAGCAGCGTAAGCTTGTTAATTTTGCATGAGGCCATGATATAACTGCAGAGGATTGGGTGTCAGAATGGGCAGAAAATATGTATTAGAATGTTCTGGTACTTTGGTGTACTGAATTTAGTACACTATGTATTGTACACTAAATTGTAGTTGATCGGTGTTAATCACCTCACCTGTTATTTTAATCTTCTGAACACCAAAACCCACCAACAGGTCTGAAAGGAATTGTCAGATTTTCAACTGTCCGGTGCGTTAACATGTGTGGCAGTGAGCTATGTCTGGAAATTAAGTTTAAAATCACGAGGTTATATCTACATTATCTCATGTAAACATTTCTAAAAAAACATCATATCCTGCAAATTACAAAAAGCACTCCTTTGACCAGCATTTGCCGTGTTAGACTCAGCTGTGACCAGGCTGAAGGAAAGTTTGATTTTAAGTTGCTTTAATAATAGTAAATCACATAAAATGACTATTGTGCCTCGATATTTCCATTATGATGTGAAGGATACGCAAATTAAGAAGCTATGTTTTATTTAAAATGGCAGATGATAGGACGGTGGTGCAGCTAGAAGGTCCCCGGTTCACATCCCAGTTTGGACGCTTGGCATCTTTCTGCGTGGAGTTTGCATGTTCTCCCCGTGCAGCGTGGGTTCTCTCCAGGTTCTCCGGCTTCCTCCCACACAGTCCAAAAACATGTTGAGGTTAATTGGCGACTCCAAATTGTCCGTAGGTGTGAATGTGAATGAGCTTTATACTGATGGTAGATGATACTGACAGAAGCTGGAAACTTAGCTTGGGCTGCTACCAGCACCTCCTGGGTCGAATTGGGGAAAATAACATGGGTGTACAAATGGAAAAGTAAAGAGATCATGCAAAAAATACTCTTCAGATTTGTCTACCACTTTGGTCAAATGTTGAAAACATAAATGTGTCATAACTGCTCAGTCACTGAAACCCCTGTTGTCACTACTTGGATGGTAATTGTTTCCAAAGCCTGCAATGCAACATTTTTCTCACTTCATGCAACAATTAGCCGGGTGTGTGGGTGTGAAATGCAGCTGGGTTAAAAGTTTCTCAAGCTTTGTTTGTATTCATTTATGTTCTCTTTTGTGTGCAGCACCAAAATGATGGTGTGTTGAGACTGTCCAAAACAGACTGCTGTTGGCCTTCTTCCCATTCGTGCACTTTGACATGACTCATAAGATGTCAGATTTAAAAAGAGGGGGAGGCTTGAGCCACATAACTGCCTCTGGCTCCTGCAAACACAATAAATGTCTGGAAGGCAATAACTAGGGCAAATGGACGCTGTGAATCATGACATTCAGATAAGAGTTACATGTATTGCACTTAACTGATTCTGCATCCAGAAAGCCTCCTTTCCACCTTCACCAGTATCTGAATGCGATTTGTATCCACCTGGAAAATAACTTTGGAAATGTCAGAGATGAAGACTGCAGCCTTTATCTGTAACCTGATTTTCCATTCATTCTACATCAGACAAGGTTTTTGGTCCACCTCTGATTTGATTCAGATCGGCGGGAGAGGAGCGAGTGATAACGCTCGTTTTGTAGGAGCAACGGTTACATTTGAATCAGTGGATGAAACTAAACGCTTTTTAAAAGCTTGACTCTTAGCTGGAAAGACAGAGATTGTACCTGCAGCTTATTGCTTCAGCATTCTGGATTTATTTTGTTCAAGTTTTAAATCTAACGAGCTGGTGAGTTTTTGTTTTTTTTGTAGACCTTAGATAATGTATGGGTTCACTTAAGTTTCAAACCTGCGAGGCTTTTTCATGCTTTTGATTGTTTTTACTGATCTCTCTCTCTTCCTCCTGGCTTACTGCACAAATATTGCTCAACTTTTTCATCTGGATCGACTGTATGTGGACAAGCCTTGGTCGCAGGGCACGACAGTGTGTCTCTCCCAACTTCTCAAACAGAAAAGGCGTAACTTCACAAGCTCACTTGGCATTAGGAAGTCTACAAACACACAAAAAACGCATTTCAAATTATACTTGTAACTGTGAAAAAAAAAATCACATTGGAAAATGTGTACACTGAATTACAATAAAACTAATGTTAACTTCAATTGCTATAGAAAAAACAAACAAACAAAGCTGCAGCGTGCCCAGTTCAGACCAGATATGAACATATCTAAAATTATACATACAAAGAATCTGATCATTTTTTGCTACTCCATGCAGAAGCACATTTACATGTTGGCACTGGTTTTCAAAGGGTTTAAATGGCAACACTGGCGCTGTCAGAAACCAGGATGCTTTTTATAGGACCGTTTTTAGAAGCCATTTTGTTCTTATTTTCTTCAAAATTGCACATTTGGGTTAAAGACACATCTGGGTTAAATGCACTATCACCTGAAATGCACTTTCAGGCGTTTCCACTTAGCAATAAAAATGCATAAAGCAGACCAACGGAGTAATTTGATATCTACCTGATTGTTACTTTCAGGAAGGTGCTTTTGGAAATTTATGCTGGCCATAGAGAAAATGAGTTGATGAAATTTAACACAGACCTTCCTTTATGGCCTCTTCCCTCCCTCTTGAGTTCTTTGTCTAAGTGACATGTTTTGATGTGCACTCGGTACATCCTGCGACCAGTGAATAAGACCTTGAAGCCTGTTCTGATTACCCTGCAGTATGAATAGGCTCATTTCTGGGTAATGTCCACGAGCAGTTTAATATGCTTTTGTTTGTAATTCATTGTGATGTGTCTTCATTTGCCAGCCCTATCACCACAAAATTACACTCCAATATGCCTTAACTGCACTCGGAATCACATGTTAAGGGAAACGTCATTTTGTTGTGAATCAGAACATTTTTTTCTCATCTGGAAGTCAATAGGGGAGAACGGAACCGTTAGTCAGGAGAACTTTGACCCAGGAGGTTCATGCCATGCATGGGACCTTGATTCTTTGACTTAAGTTTGTGGTCAATAGTGGCTTTGGAAAATATTGTTTAACATGTTTACACCTTCTCCATTTTCTGAGTTCACAGGGTGAATCCTGTCCCAACTAAGAAATGATTGGTCTTTTTTTCATGGCTTTACCATTGATTCTTCTCAGTTAAAGATACATTAAAGAATTCAATGTGTGTATATATATATTCAATTTATATAGCACCAATTCACAACATGTCATCTCATAGTAAATACAGAACACAGAACCCAACAATCCAGAGGTGCCTTTAGACTCCCTCTGAACAAACAGTTGGTAATGGTGGGAAGGAACTTTTTATTTTTTATTTTTTGTCAAATCAAAGTAGAGACGGTGTCTGCCTCCTCAGCCCAAACTGGAAGCTGATTCCAATACAGAAGAGCTTGATAACCAAACGATCTGCCTCCCATTCTACTTCTGGAAACCACAAATAAACATGTATGAGAGTAATGGGCTCTGTTTGGATGATATGGTACAATGAGATCTTTCAGATAAGATGGTGATTGTCATGTTAGAAGCAGGATTTTAAATTCTATCCTGGATTTTAGAGGGAGCCAATGAAGAAACGCTAACACAGGAGAAATAGAAACCAGTAAGAAAGATTCTGTCAAAATTCTGGCTGCAGCATTTTGGTGGTGGATGGGAAGCTAAACATGTGCCATGATGGGCAGGAGAAAGACAGGAAGAATCGAAGGTCAAGACAGAAGCCATATCTAGCTTGTTTAGCTGCTGGGCTAGCTGATCACAAACACAAAGTTGTATTACGATCTTTATAGCAGTTTTAGGAGCAGTCTGTGTAGCAACTGAACTTGTCATTATCATTACAGACAGGAAATAGGAAGTGGTACATCACCAGCCACAGCCATTTAAGTAATATGACATTGCATGGTGGTAAAAGTTATTGCACAGATATTTCACTTTGAGCTTTATTGCACATATATTTTTACTGTTCACATTTATGGGCATCAGTAGTGGTTATGTGTTTCATTTGTGATGGCTGTGGTGACAGCTCTCGGAATTAAACAAGTCTGTTTGTTCGAGCTTTGAGCGATCTGTAGTGAATGCTGGAGGGCAACGGGTCAAACACATGGTGTCTGGGGTGGGATGAGTCCTTAATGATGATGCTAGCTCTACTGTGATAGCGAGAGCTACCAGTGTCCTCTAGGCAGGTCAGACGGCAGCCAGTGCTCCCTTGGGCTGTGTTGACCATCCTCTGCAGAACTCTCTTGTCTGCTGCAGTACACCAGAAGACCGTAGCAGCTTCTCCTTCAGGTAGTTTTTCCTAATCATACTCAAAGTGAAGTTGGGCCTTCTTAACCACCGCGATGTTGACAGATCAGGAGAGGTCATCACAGATGTGCACGCCCAGAAATCTGGACCCTTTCCACTCCATCCCCATTGATGTAGAGCGGGGCCAGGTCTGCACTGCCCTTCCTAAAGTCCGTAACTATTTCGTTTGTCGGCGTGGTTTCAGTGTGAGGTTAAAAACAGTCTCCCAACCTCGTCTCTATAAGCGGACTTAGACCCCCCACAGGGTGGAGGAGACGTCAGAAAGTCTTTAATCCAGCTGCAGATGGGGATATAGCTGAAACAATTTCTCAACTAGAATGTGAGCGATGATTGTGTTGAAGGTTGAGCTGAAGTCTGTACATGACGTCCTTGCATGCCTTCCCTGGTGTTCCGGGTGACTCAGCGTGGTGTAAGGAGCCATGGCGGGGAAAAAAAGAAACCTTAGCAGTAATTAATAATCAATACAAATCTACAGAAAGTGTATGTTTGGATGACGAGTGAGATTAATGTTCTATGCATCATTGAGAAGATGCTCAAAAAGCTGAAGGCACTTTCCAACATTTCTAAAAGCAAACCCTTGTTTACAGAGAGCCCCACTGATGTACTTTCAGTTGAAGTCAAGGCTGTGCATCTCTGAAATGCTTTCTTCTCTTTCCATGACAAACAGTACATCACTTTCTTCCATTGTATTTTCTTGATCCATGCTTAAGTCGACAGTCCATATCTGTGACCTGTTTCAAAGACACATTCCATCCTTTATAAATACAGGGTTAACATGTTTTGCCAGTTCTTTGAACCTCTCGTATCCAAAACCTCTGCATCCATCATACATGTGCTTTATGCATTGCATTTTCTGGAGGTGACAAATATGAGGGATGATATCTATTACTAGTTTCAGGTTTTGTATTTATGACTTCCACTTCCTCAGTTCTTCTCCCATCATTAATTTTACACTGACAGACATGATGCACGGTAAAACGGAGGCTCTAACACACATAGACTAGTGGATGTGTTTTATTTTAGCCTTGGCCCTGTCAAAAACAGATTTCTTATATCTGTCTTCCAAGTTCATAGTGACCTTTCCTCTTCTGTTTCTGACATGAAATAGGAAAACCAGAAAGCCTGTAATCACAGAGAGGGTACTAGTCAGAGAGCTCCTTTTGTTAAGAAATCCAACAACAAGCCAACAGTCTGTTATCACTTATGGTGATGGTGACTTTTTAATTAGTAACTTCACCTTCCGGGCTTTTGTTCTTCAAATATTGAATGTGAATGCTTTTAGTTTTTGTTGAGGATTTTCTTATTCCATGCAATATAAACTCTTAAACAAAGTTACATAAAAAAAAATAAACAAAAAAAAAAAAAAAAGCTAATTTGTGGTAAAATACTTAAAGTTCTATTTTAACACGTGAAGTGACTTTTAGTTTAGACATGTTTCAAGAAAAACTCCAATCTGAAAGAGAAATGGACATTTTCAAGTGTGAAATAAAGATCTTTGCAGGAGTAGATTTTACTGTGACAGTTCTGAGACTTCAGAATATAAGAAAACAGAATACTTTTGGCCTTCAAGTTGTCCTGTTTTTTTCTATTTTGTATATTTTCTTTTGTTTTTCAAGTCTTTTGTTTTTTCTTGCTTTTTGCACATTTTTGACCGTCCTGTAACACATTCAGCTTTTCAGTTTATTCAGATTGTTGTAAAGTGAGCTATGAAAAAAAAGCTTAATTTTACTGAAGTAACAATTGGCAGTGACTGTCCAATGACACATGTCATGAACTGGCTCAAAATGGCCACAGCAAACTAAAGACACACCATGTATAGGAATTAAAACACGTTTTTTTTAAATTAAATTAAATCAAGCCTAAACAGTGTGGGGCTATGGGAGTCACTGTGTGTTTCATGTCCTTGTGCAGCCACTGTCTTAGACCAAGGTAAAGGCTGTGTGGGTTTACAGTTTAATTTTCTTTCACAACTTCTGACGACTTCCCTTTTGACACAAACTCGTGTGTAAACCAAACCCGTTCAGTTCCATGAGCAGTAATATAGCAGGTGGTACAAACACCCGTGTCCTTTTAGAGTGACAGTATTGTGAAGTTACGCCTTCTCCCTGTAATTACTGTTGTTAAAACAGATGATTGAAAAGCTAAAGGCAGAGATGAGCTTTATATGTGCCTGGTCAAACAGATGTGAGCTACAAGGTTGGAGAGCAAACACAATTTACAAAGAATGTCACCACAGAGAATCACAGGCTTAGAAAAGGAATATCTTGCATCTGCTCTGGCTGATAGCAGCCACACTGTTCTGCACCTCTGGTGAGCTTTTAACGTGCAGTTGCTGCACGCTCCTGCTAGGAGTTGAAACCATCGTGACCACAGTTTCTGAAGTAAGTTCAGCCTTAGTCATGTCAGCATTTAAAATTGTGCAAGTGAACTTGTTTTGTTGCAAAATTTTGCAAAGTTAAGCTTTGATGGTGGTGTACAATGGTAAAATTTGTACCCAAGGGTCTCATTCCAGTTGGATGTGCCCAGAAAACATGGATGCTCTGGGTGGTACTTCAGTGGAAGTTGAGCATCAGTTCTTGGTGGAATGTGGCCTTTCTCAGCTTTCTAAGGAAGAAAAGTCTCTGTTGTGATTTCTTAACCATGTGTGTTGTGTTTGGAGTCAATGACAGCTGGTTTAAAACACGAACTCCAAAGAACTTCATTCATGGAAAAGCTGTGTAACGTGTGGAGTGTTGAGGGGAAGGTGCTTTCTTCTCCAGAAGTGTTGAGGGCCAGGTTGTTGCCCTTATATGTCTCAGGCAGATGTGCCACCTCGTGCCTGTACGCCAACTCATCAATGTTCCAGATGCCCACTACCGTGGAGTCATCTGCAAATTTATTTTGTGGTTGGAGGTATGAATTGGGGTGCAGTTGTGGATTAACAGTGCAAAGGGAATGGGGCTCAAGAAACAGCCCTGTAGGGTTCCTGTGTTCAGGGTGATGACAAAGGTTGTGTGATGTACTATTGCCACCTGTTGTGGTCTTTCTTTATTGAATCTGTGTGTAAGTTTTGGATTTTCTCAAAGTTATTATATCTACAATTATCCTTCTCCAGCAGTTTTAAACAGGACTCAACGTTGCCTGCTTTGGCCCCAGGAATGCATTTAACTATGGTTGCTGGTGTCTCCAACTTCACATTTCGGACTCTGGAGCTGCCAATTACCAGAGTGTGCTTGTCTGTTGTGTTGAGTG
The DNA here is from genome assembly GCF_000690725.1 of Stegastes partitus. Classification (NCBI taxonomy): domain Eukaryota; kingdom Metazoa; phylum Chordata; class Actinopteri; family Pomacentridae; genus Stegastes; species Stegastes partitus. Next base: position 216,768 of record NW_007578030.1, read on the forward strand.
GGGAAAAACAAACATTAAAAGGGGGATGGATGGTGAACCACAGGCTTCTGTTTGGGCCTGTCCTTAATAAGAAAGGTCATCCTGGCCTCCCAGCTGCTCAGGAACTGGCAGAGGACTCCTACCAGGAGCTATGCTAGGTCACTCAGTGTAACAGCTAGTCAGCCCCGAGTAGCTGGTACTGAGTCTCACCTCTAGAACTACAGACAGACTACATTTATCACAGGTAGAGTTATTGGTAAAGGAGGCAGGTAAATAATTAAACATACAACACACTGAGAAAAACAGAAGGAGAAACAGAGGGAGATACAGAAGCCATATCTAGTTAATTAGCGATTAGAAGAGCAGATACATCAAGTTTTAAATAAATTAGTAAAGGACCATTTTGGCACCATACTCTATATTTTTAAACATCCTATTGGTGACAATCACAGGTGAGGAAAAAATGATTTTATGGTTGGTGCAAATGAGATCAAACAATGTCCTTTTTTTTCCTACTCCAATATTTCACCATCATGTAACTGGTTTGCATTCTATCAAAGCTGGGTTTTACTACTGAGCACATATCAATGACCCTGCACAATTTCAGGATTCGACCTATGAGGTTTCTCAGGTTGTGACATCTCTAACATTACTCCACAGATTAAGAGGGGTGCAGTCGTGTCGATTTTTGTGTGGGTTTCTTCGCTTTAAAGTCAAAAACCTTTTAGCTATGACCCCAGATTTTACACATGGCCATTTCAATCAATATTCACCACTTAAAAAAAAAAAAAGAAATCAGTCAAACATGAGATGACCAAACTTTTCTTTTTTTTTTTTAATTTTGTGAAATGACTCCATTTTGAAAATGGGGTTTGGCAGCAGGGCAGCATCTGGCTCTTCTATGGCCAGCCCATTTAATGTGTGTGAATATACTGACATGGGAGGAAGCAAACCACAAAAAAGATTTTTGTGTCTTGGCAACAGTCAGTGGGCGCATTTTGAACCAGTTGGGAGCCAGGCTGAGTTGTTTTACCAAAAATTTTGATTAAATCATAATTTGATTGAAGCAGATAATGTGGTCAAGGGTCCAAAAATGTTGTGTGGGATAACGGGAGAAGTGTAAAGACCTGATCGGCTTCTCAAAGCCTTTCCACAAACCCGTTATCAGGGTAAACATCACGTGTAGCTAACGAGAATGAACATTGGACAGGTTTTAATAACTAAACATTGTAAATCTGTTTTATTGGCAGCTACTTGCTCATTACAATACCCAAGTCAGATTTAACTTATTACATTTATTGGCTGCAGCTGTGCTTATCTGACTTTGACATATCTTTAAACGGCACTGAGGCCCCTGAATGTCTCATCGGGGCACAATGACGAGATGAATGCTGCTGCCAAGTTATCAATCAGTCCAGCATTGTTGTTACAACTAGCAATATAGCTTGAAAAATGCAGGGTTATGAACATACAGGAAATTAAATGTCACGTGTACTTTAAGGTACTCAAAAGCATCAGGTTTGGTTCAATCAAAGGCAAAAGCAAAAAGAAAATTTAGACTGAAACCTGTAGTTTACTGGGAGTTTGTTCTAGTGCATTCACCTTACCCCGCGACCCTAGTGAGGATTAAGGGGTGTATAGATAATGGATGGATGGATGGTTTATCTTCTCAGTGCCAAAAGCCACACATCATTTGTAAAAATGATGAAACATGAGATGAGTTTCGCAACACTATGATGATAAAAAGAAATAAATGCTATGAGAGAGAATTCTTATCCTCTGTCTCTCTATTTTATAGTTTTAAAAGAAAAGATTGTGAACACGATGGCTACAATATCATGCTCTGATGTTTGTATGGCGGTGTAGATGGAGTCCGTTATGATGGGGAGGGAAATCTCATTACCTTAGTAGTGGCACTATTTCAGTGGAATAGTGTCATCTTACTGGTGAAACGACATAAGATCAGAGGCTGCATGGAACAACGATGTCTCGGCTCCTATGGCAACCACGGTTTAATTTTTCCCTCGTGGATGGTTCAACATCACATCCATCTTCACATCACTGGCCCTTTCACCTTGCACTCCCTCACAACATGTAGAGCTGGGCTCGTGGGAGATTGCCTTCCCTGGTGTGAGTGCGATGTGAGCAGCCTTATGGAGATCGTATGCAAAATACATTTCAAGCCCTCAGAAATAAAAAAGTGTATTCATATTTATTACAGATTCTGGTCAAACTGGCAGATGGTTGGTGAATTTCTAAAAGAGGAATGTAGAATAAAAGAATTATGTTAGGATTTTCAGCTTTCTGTCAGAAAGGTTAAGCAAATGTTCTGATTGTCCCTCAATCTTATGCAACTTGCAGTTTGTTTGTTTTTTAAATTTCTTTTTTTTTTTTTGGTCCTACTGCCTTTATTGGATTGGACAGTCAAGAGAGAGAGGGAGAGAGAGACAGCAAAGTTGGGGAGAAGAGTGGGGGAAGGACTTGCAAGAAAAGGCCATGAGCAGAATTTGAACCCATAAAGGACTACAGGTCCTGCACATGGGGCACCACAATAGCTCACCTGGTTGAGCTGACAACCCAACTTGCAGTTCTAACCGTTTCTGGGTCTGACCATTTTTGGGCAACTTTAAAAAAAATCTAATAAATAAATAAGACCTTAAACCTATCGGCAGGTTTGGGGATTCAGCAGGTTAACTGATGCTGGGGAGACATTGCTCAGAACAGAACTGTTTTCTGTTTGCAGGGCAGTGGGAGGATTGCTACACAGTGTAAAAAGGTGTAATTACCAAGAGAGTCAATTTATATTCGAGGAGGGGGAAAAAAATATAAGGTCGTCATGGTCACCGGTCTCTATGCACATGATTAGTCCACCTATAGAAAGAAACAGCTCCATGTATAAATATGTCAAGTACCTATATCTCTGTATGTAATTAATGATGTGGGCTGTTTTCAGGGTAATTTCACTACTTTTACTTCTAAGCTCTTTACTTGGTCTGTGTAACAGTATATGATCCATCCATCCATTATTTATACATTGCTTAGTCTTCATTGGGGTCGCGAGGGGCTGGAGTCTATCCCAGCTGACTCAGGGTGAAGGCAGGGGACACCCTGGACAGGTCACCAGTCTATCACAGGGCTACACTTAGAGACAGACAACCAAGCACACTCACATTCACACCTACGGACAATTTAGAATCACCAATTAACCTCAACATGTTTCTGGACTGTGGGAGGAAGCCGGAGAACCCAGAGAGAACCCACGGCGCACGGGGAGAACATGCAAACTCCACGCAGAAAGATCCCGGGTGTCCTCACCAACCAGGGATAGTATACGATGATATTAAAAATAATAAAATAGAATAAAAATCTATTTTAATTGCCATATGTTTAGTCTATTGTGTGGTTTATCTGCAGGATAATAAAGATTAGTCTTTAAGGTATGCTAATAAATGCTATTTGGCCATACTGTGATTTTTTTTTTACAGAGCAGTCGAGGCTATCCAGCTCTTCTGGCATTTGACATATTTGCAGATACTGCATGTATCTCGCAAGTGTGTGATCTGTTTAATGACATTACTGCAGTATGTACGTATGTGTCACAAGCATTAACGCTTCCCTTCCAGTCTGTCTTGTGATATATTAACATTTCATTGCACAGACATTTCCAGATGTTAATATGTGACAATGAATTCATGAGTAATTCAAACAAGAGCGATCAGTGTGGAGATGGATGTATCTGCCATTTAAATTTAATATAAATTCAAGATTATCTTGTCTCACCTGCACTTCATCACATGGACAAACAGCCAGTGTTCTCGGAAAAGTCACGTTATGCATTTTAATGTAATATGTGCTGCACCTCACTGAAAGAGATTCTTCTTGAGTGACGCAATCGTTAATAAACGGTGTGCATTTGGATGCAAAATCTCTCCAGTGGAAATGGGGATATCCAAAGACCTCCCAGCATGCACTGGAGAAAGGGAGCTGTCAAAGGAATCCTCATTTTCTCTGCGTTGCTGCACCTGTCACTGGTGTTATTGTGAACTGAATTGTGTTGCAATGCCTCCACTGTGTCTGTACTTATGACACAGAAATGCAAACAACACAAATTAACGACTACACAACAAGCAATCAGCGCACTGAGACCCTGTAGTCTTACACTCTGACATACAATTCTGATGACTTTGATTGGTGCCTCGTAAGTGTTGCACAAATTAAATAAACTTAAGGAGCAAAGGTTCCAGAGTAGGATTAGAATCCCTCCAAACATTAACTTTTAAGGTGAGGACGACTCTTCTCTGGTAGAGATTTATTGTGACAGAGGATGCCACAGCACTTCAGGTTCATACTTCCCGATGTGTCCGTGCAGTTCATTCCCAATTCTGCAAACCCTCCAGGCCGCCTTCCATGTCCACACTCTGGTGACGTCAAAGTGGCTAACCTGTGATAATCCAGTCCTGGAGGGGCCACAGGTTTGGGACTTACTGCGAGACATCATGACTCACTGTGATGTGTGTTGTTTGCTGTTTCTCTCTGCTGGAGAGCTAAAGTGACTGAATATGAATACTAATATAAAAAAAATAATAATGTAGAATAATGTTGAAGTTAAATTCTGTTGATTATTGCTTGTACATGATACATTGATTCAAGGTTCTGTCCATTTTGGTAAAACATTTCGTCAAGTTTCCATGAATGGACTCAATATAGGGGAATTACGGTGACAATTATAGCAGATACAATATGTATTTGAAGAAAATAAAACATCGTGGGACTGTCTCTATATTAACTAATCACCCTTAAAAAATAATGTGTGATCCAAAGGAAAGATGTTACAGCTTAGGTCACAGCCACATAGCTAAAGGCACCAAAACATAAGTCTTGATTGTGTCATTTTTAAAGTCGCCTCAGATGAGACATAAGTTTGCTTTTAGCTCCTGAAATTAGAGCTAAATTCTCTTGGCATTCTAAGTCATGAGAACATTGCTAGGTAACCAATCAACTGAAGCTAAACTAGAGCTTCCAATTACCCAGAAAAACTTTATTAGGTCACTAAACCTGGCTTGTATGAACACAACCCCTGATAAAAGGAAGAAGGAACCCATGGACTCAATCAGCTGATCAATTGATCTCTGTCTCCCTCTGCCTTCTGCTGTTCTAAATCCAGCTTCTCCTCATTCTCTCTCTTTTCTTCCACTTTAAATTAATTGCAAAGTGTTACAACAAAACCTAACCTCAAGACAGACGACCAAGGTTGTGCTTTTATTTATCAATTTTGCTTTTGAAATAACAGCTCTTCATGTGTTGTTTCAGAGTTTTAGTGGTGTCTAAAGCCATTATTAAGAGATCTTTTTTTTGTCTTCTGTGCTCGCAATCAATCTTTGAATTTTGGATGCCATTGACAGCCTCACTGACAACCGACACTCTAAATGATGACACATGACACACGGGCTTCGGAGGAAAGTTTTCTGAAGCTATGCACTGAGAAGTGTCAGTAAGTTTGTACAGTAGAAACAAACTGGCAGAAACAGCAGGACGGGGCAACGATAAGTCAGCCAAACAATGCAGAGAGCTGCCAGTTAGATGATTCTTATTTTCAAATATAACACCGGGTTTGTATATAAAAAGTAATGTGCAGTGAAAACAGTACAGTAGCTTATATAAGCTGTACAGTGGCTTAGTGTCAGGCAGTCCTTGTGCTGCTTTAAATATAACAAAACTGTATTTTTTTTGAGCAACTTTGGGAGAAAAAGCACGAGGAAAAGCAATTTTTTGTGGTAGAGCCCATTTTTGCAAAACATTATGAGCATTCTGTCTGGATTGAAATTAGACACCTTGTACTTTGAAACTGACGTCTAGCATTAGAGCAACATCTAAAGTAGGACATCAGACTCTACAGGCAGCAGACAGTAAAGCAATTACTCGGAAGTAGTAAGACCAGAAATATCTCAAAGTGGATTAACATTGATAATATATTTTAAGATGACTTGTCCTATCACACTGCAAAAGAAAAAAAAAATAGTTTTGCTCATTTGTTTGGGGACTTTTTTTTCTAGTTCTGGCACCAGGGGAGCAAACAAAAAGATTGTGCCAAATATCTGTTACATGATATTTTTTAGCTCATTTAAAACTGTCATTTCATGGTGACACATTGTGAATATACAGATTTTTGGGCTGTTTCTTTCTCTTTCTTTTTTTGGCATGTAGTAGAGAAGCTGGCCTGAAATGTAAAGATATCACGCCGGACCCAAGAAGTCACAAAGGCATCCTAGCAGTTCCCAATGTGAACTTTCATGAGCCTTCAATTTAGAGAAACCAACTTCAGAGGATGTGCTCAGCGCTCTGTGACTGCAGCTTCAGGCCACTCATCTGGCTCTGTGACTGAAGTTTTCATGCTTGTCTGTTTGGCTCTGTGGGAGGACGGGGGCAGATATCCTCCCTGTTTGGTTGACTAATAAGAACACGCATGCCAACACACACACAGCTAGAGAGGACATCTTGCATGGGATAAAATCATCTAACATCTGATTTTGTTATATCACAATTTTAAGCATAGATTTGGGTACATTTCTTCAATTTCTACAATTTCATTTTGCTTTTTATCCAAAGCAACCTACATCTGAGGGCAGATGCAACACAGGCAAGGATCTAGTCAGTAGAAACCAACCTGGATAGGTGCCATAGAACAAGTTCAAGTGTGATAGAACAATGATGCCAAAAGCAGGCTGTGTGGGAGGAAATAGAATTTTTTTTTTTATTGCTTTCAGTCCGTCAGGTGCAAAGGTGTTCAGTGAAGAGCTGGGTCTTTAGCCTTTTCTTAAAGACTGAGAGGAAATCAGCAGATTGAACAGAGTTTGTGGTTCCCCGGTGGTGGAACGAGTTACCAGAGAAGAGTCTTGCTATTGACCTCGGGCCCTGTTGTGGTGGTTGTATCAGGCGGGATTTGTTGGTCGAGCGTAGTGAGCGGGAGGGAGTGTAGACCTGAATGAGAGAGTTCAGGTAGAAGGGAGCTGTTCTCATTGTAGTTTTGTAAGCAAGTGTCACGATCTGAAAAGCAGGGTGACATGCTGTTTTTGTCTGATTGAAAACCAGATGAGCTGTTGCATTCTGGATCATTTGCAGAGGTTTGACCGTGGATGTGGGGAGGCCTGCCAGTAAGGAGTTGCAGTAATTGATGCGTAATATTATGAGAGCTTGTACCAGGAGTTGTGCTGCATGTACAGACAGGAAAGGCCTGATCTTCCTGATGTTGTACAAGGCGAATCGACATGACTGATGACCAACTAACCTTGAAGACTTAAGTGGCCTCTGTTACTCAATCATGACACCCAAGTTTCAGATTTTGTGGGTTTGAGTTGGATTTGAATCAAGCTTGATGTTGATTTCTTGTTGTAGAGAGGGACTGGCTGGGATGACAAGGAGCTCAGAGAGGTTGAGTTGAAGGTGGTGTATTTTCATCCATGCCGAGATGTAAGGTATGATGAGATCTGGAGTAGAGACTGTGTGGTTGTCTGGGGGGAATGACAGGAAGAGCTGAGTGTCATCAGCATAGCAATGGTATGAGAAACCACGGGCATGGATTATTGTGTGTGGATTATTGCACCAAGTGAGGTTGTGTATATTGAGAAGGGGACCGAGCAATGACCCTTGAGGAACCCCTGTGGATAGGTTGGGCAGTTTGGACGCTTCAGCCCTCCAGGATACTCTGAAGTATCTTCATGAGAGGTATGACATAAACCAGCGGAGGGCAGATCCACTGGTTTATGTCATGCCATCCACTTGGTTTTGAGTTTGACAGGTACCTACCAACTAACTGCTATCTCCTATGTTCTAGATCTCAGCTGGCTCTTGCTTGCACATTTTCAACAGAACTGTGTGTTACATGTTCATGGAGTGGCAGGAAGTTAAACCACATGATTTATTCTGTATTTATAGTATGACAAACCATAAAGTCACTCTAGCTGTCAGAAAAATATAAAGGAGTAGAAGTATATGATAGCATAAAATTAAAATGGGCTGTGTGCTCACCTGTCATCAGGTTCAGTGCTTTGCCCAAGAACATGTACTGAATAACTGAATCGCCAATATTTCGATTAACAGACAACTCATTCTGCCACCTTACGCCGTTATGCAAATACAGACAAAATGACAATTAATGACAACGTTTAATGGTCTAAATTCTTAGAAAGCTTCTACATGAAAAACCAATTACATTTTTTTTTTAAATGATATTGTCTTGTCACCCTAAGCTGCCACATTGAGTTTGACAGACAAAGCGGCTTTCTCATGTGCTCAGCCTTCAATAAAACAGGAAAAGGTCTACTGAGAGACGCCGATAACCGTGCAACACACCAACAGATTTAATTGCAATTTGATTGGTTTGTACAGGGTTTATTTATTTAGTGACACCGTGCACACGCTTATAATTCACATTCTGTTTTGTCATGTTGGTGGAAAACTGAAAGATAAAGATGCCACCGGTGTCAGCTCTGCCGTCTTTTGTTTAGACGGTACAAGACATTGTATATGCTAACACAAACTACACACTACAGAGGTGTTAAAGCCCAATGACAGCTGATCCATGCAGCCACCATCAGTGAGGGACGTTATTCCTCTCATTTACTGGAAGGAACAGCAGACACCAGCAAGGATACACTTGGAAAAAAGAAAAACAAACGAGGGGAATCCAGACAGAACTTTGGAGACTATTTTCTAAAAATTGGCCTTTTCAAGTGGAGAGACAACACAGAATCTGTGATAAGAGCAGAGAAGGAGATGTGAATAATACATCTACAGAACTGCAAGAAGGCAAAATGTCATTTTCAGTCAGCTTTTTTTATCAAAGAGAAAACGGCAACATATAGGAAGCGGCAGAGAATTTGTGATTTTAACATTCTGAGGGATCAGGAAGCAGCAGCCAAGCGTCTGATGATAACATCTGACAGCAGCTCTGCTATACGCCCGAGGGATGGAAAGGGAAAGGGAGAGGGTGTGAAACAAGGAGGTAAAGAAAGGATTAGTTTATTTTAAAAAAAAGGTGAGTTCAGGTTGAACAGAAATGGAGAGGATAGGTGTAAAAAAAAATTAAACACAGAAGTTTTGGAAAAAGATGTCACTCAAGTGTCTCATTCACAGGCAGCTTGACAGACGGGTTCTGATCATCTGTCATTCTTCACAATATCTGCAAGAAGAGCTTTCCCAAGCGATGCAAATATGTGACTCCTTAGTTTATTTTGTTCCCTTTTAAAAGACAAAATCAAAAATTGTTATTCTGTCTCAGTCTGTATTCAATTTCAGTCCATCCATTATCTATAGACTGCTTTATCCTCTGGAGGGTTGTGGAGCCTTTCACAGCTTCAGTATGATGTATTAACTCATCATATTAATATTGAATCACTGTTCAGATTATATGAAATAATTTAATACACTGCAAATCAAAGCTAATTAACATTGGCTTGTCAGCCTTTATCACTCTGCCAAAAAAAAAGTAATCTTGATTGTGAGAATTTCTAATATCACGGTCAGTGCTCACAACATTGATGGTAATTTGCGTGCAAGCGTTGAATATATGAGTGTAGCTCAAAGTTCTTTATTGCATCAGAAAATGTTACAGGAGAAACATTGTACTTGCAAAGTCACATCTTGGGCCTCCTGGTGAACAAATACTTTTTTTTTTGAAGTACCCTCGCACAGACACAAGCAAGTGAATTAAACAATAGTTTATTGAATGACAAATTTAACAGAAACCAATGTAGAGGGGGCAAGCGGAACGGGGAATGTGACAACAACCAATGTTACAAGAAACCTATGAAAAACTCTAAATTAACACCCAGGGGGCAAAACCAAAGGAAAGTAATGTAAAAAAAAAAAAAAACGAGAAACACAAAACAGGGTGAACTGAAGTGGGCAGACAAGCTCGGGGAATTTGGGATCTGGTGAGGGTTGGGGAAAGGCTGGAACGAGGCTGCGGGGCAGGTAGAGGCTGACTCAGAGAATGCAGGCTGGAAACAGGTTGAGGATCAGGAGGAGGTCGAGAGAAGGAGGGAGAGGAAGGAAAAAAAAATAAAGAGGGAGACAGGCAAGAGCTGAGGCTGGGGGGTCATGACAGTAGAAGGAAAAGCTTCCAGATTTAAAAAAAAAAAAAGAACAACAACAAAACCTCTAAGAGGGAGGATGGAGCCATAAATAAGCGACTGGACTTCAACTAAAGGGACCAGGGTAAACATCCTGTGTGGGTATGATGATGATGATGTATCCCAGTACTCCTAATTTGTCCTTGATCCATTTGAGCAATCCGATCGAAATGGGTTCATGTAATGACTTTCCAATGCTTTTCAAGTGATCACTTATTTCCTGTATGGTTGCACTGGGATCTGAGGTCATCTGCGAGAATCTCATTTTTATACTCTGATGATAACTATCATTTTAAACTTTTAACAAAATCCTGCAGGAACACGTACCTGCGGGTGTTTTTAAGCCGTAAAATACCTCCACATTCTAATTTTCAGCGTACGGTTACATATTTCAATCACAGAGGCCTTCACTTCGCTGGCTGTGGCGAAATGTTTAATATCTCGTTTCTTCATCAGGGCGTTAAAAGTACGGTTAAAGAATTCTTCACTGGCGTCTGTAACTTTTCAGGGGTCGATCTGTCTTTTAAAACATCTTGGCAACCTCGGAGCCCTCTTCTTTAAAGGATGTACGTAAGCCTTTTTGGAAAATACGTCTGACGGTTAATAAATATTTAAAGCAGTTGTTGTTTGCTCAAGGACTGCATGTCGCAGAGGTCGGCCCGAAATTGGTTGAGAGGCCGCGGCGCAAAAACTCAACGAGTACAAGCATCTTGTTCTGACAAAAAAATCTCTGACCCTATCAGTGTTGACTTTTTTTACCCTTCTCATCCTGTACGGCTTGAAGGAGTCGTTCGACTCCTCCAAAACTACCCGGGTGAGAGGGCTTTTCGTAAGTCTTTTTCATGAGATGTTTCTCTGACATGTTTCCCCCCAGATATGTCAAAGCTAAATGAAGAGCGTGATTCAAATTCTTTATTCAAATCAATTTTATTAAAATGATCAAGTGGTGTGGCGCAGTTGGTAGCACTGTTTCCTCGCAGCAAGAAGGTTGCCGGTTCGCGTCCTGGTGGGGGCACCGGAATCTTTCTGCGTGGAGTTTGCATGTTCTCCCCGTGCAGCGTGGGTTCTCTCCGGGTTCTCCGGCTTCCTCCCACACAGTCCAAAAACATGTTGAGGTTAATTGGTGATTCTAAATTGTCCGTAGGTGTGAATGTGAGTGTGCTTGGTTGTCTGTCTCTAAGTGTAGCCCTGTGATAGACTGGTGACCTGTCCAGGGTGTCTCCTGCCTTCACCCTAAGTCAGCTGGGATAGGCTCCAGTCTCCCCGCGACCCTAGTGAGGATTAAGCGGTGTATAGATAATGGATGGATGGATGGATGTAGGCAAAGGGGGTAACAGGCGGTGGACAAGACTATTGTTGTATGGTCAGCCACAGGGTTGCCTCGAGAAACAGGGGCGTCTGATTTGGTGCGAGCTTCACATTTTACAACAGGAATCGATGCAGGAAGCTGACGAGCATCTAACAGCATGTCAGTCAGTTGCCATATTTAAATCGGTTTGCCCATAAAATGCCAAAATTGTGCACACAGCCAAAAGCATGCTGAGAGCCAGTGTAGATAGTGACCGTTTTTTCATCTGATAACTTATTGGCTCTCATGAGTGCGTATAGCTCAGCTAGTTTGGTGGAGCTGGAGGGTGGCAGAGCAGTGCTTTCAATCACTGAAAAGTACCATGTCTCCCACCTCCAGCTCTGCTTAGTTGGCAGCCTTCCCTTCCCACTTCTTTCCCTCCTGTGAGTGTGGTTTTATATGTGTGTGTGGAATGCATACAGGTGAAGGCCATTGGTTGATTACCTGAGTGTGCACACCTGCGGTGGGGGAGTGGCCAATCAGCTCTTCACCTGTGCACTATAAAAGCCAGGCTCAGACCACCACATGCTGCTGGACTGTTGAATAACTCTGTTAGTAAAGCCCAGCCACTCTTTGAATTCTGTTTTCATGATAGTAGTTCTGACTCACTGTTTGGTCTGTGATCACCCCTGCCTGCTTTGCTTGAAAATGTGTCAGGTGGTGTGTATCTAATCAGTTTTGAGCATTGTGCTGTCGGTTGTTTTACTGACGCCTGTGCTTGACCGTAGAATCCAGTGGTTTTGAATCTAGGATCCAGCAGTGTTGAAAAGGTCACTGCTGTTTAGGTGTCAGTGACGCAAAACGAGTTTGACACTCCAGTTCTGTCCCAGTAGTTTATCTGTGTTTGGGCTTAATTTTCAATTCAGTTTTATTTATATAGCGCAATTCACACCATATGTTATCTCATAGCGCTTAACATAGTATGGTGAAGACCTTACAATGTTATGCCCTGGTCTAGGGGAACCTTGAGCATAACATGAGTTTTTGCTCCACACCAGTCTTTCCACCTCAGAGGGCCAGCAATCATGACAAGCCAGGTATCAAAAAGAGCAGTTTCTTTTATTTTTTTACAATGAAGAGGGGAACATAGGCCAAAATAAAAAACAAAAACCTATTCCACATGAACCCTGACCTCCCTATCAGAAAAGAAAAAGCAAATAAAAGACAATAACCTACCTACCGAGTAAACAAAAAACAGGAGAAAAAGGTTCAAAAGAAAAAGGCCTCTCCCTCCTACTCTGCTCTCTAGCTACAATTTTTACAAAGAGTCACTACAGGACTCGGGATCTGTTTCACACGATCCTGGAACAAACACACTACTGCTGCATCCTCCTGCAGTACAGTTGCGATGGCCTGCTGGCTTTCTCTGAGGTGGAGAGGCTGGAGGTGAGGTGGATAAGTGCAGCTGGCGGGCTGTTCAAATAGTGGGTTGGCCCGCCCTCTGACCAATTGGGTGGCTGGAATCAGACACGGCAGCAGGTGAGACAGCCAATCCAGGGTCACCACCTGCTCCTAATCCATTCGTTCATCCTGCACACACACACTCACACTGAGGACAGAAACAGGCAAAAACGCAAAAGCACTCTTGACCCACAGGGTCATAACACATTTTAAACAGAAAACCCAACAATCCAAAGCTGTCTGGACGCCCTCTGAATAAGCGGTCAGCAACGGTGGGGATGAACCAACTGCAGGGCCGTGTATAACAAATAGCTTAAACAGTGCAGTGACATTGATTCCATGGTTTTCAAATGAGCAGTTGTTTGGCAGAGAGAGTGAACTTCCATATTATTTGGAAGTGAGGACTCCTGTACCACCATCCTGTCCAACAGCACAGGGTGTGTTTTCTGGACGGATCCCGGTTTTGGTCAGGACTAGCATCTGAATATCTGAGGAAACAACCAGTGTTTGGATTAATTCTGTTTTATTTACACACTACTGGCAATTCCATAGGCCAAGGTTGAATGAGGAATTGGTAATGGAGGCTTTTGTGAGGGAGGCGAGCTTTACAGGGTTGCATTTTCTGAAGCAGATTTGTTTTGTTTTTCCCCCCAAAAGCCTTGAATAACATCTTTAATAATGTACACATGGTCTGTGTATAGACAGTAGGAAAAAGTCTAACCAGTCAGTGGCCTTGCTCGGTAGCCTTGCAGGTCTTTACCCAATTCAGTCTTCACACAATCGGGGCTGATGTTTAAATACCAGGAAGTATCATGGCTGAACCTGTCCCTGTAACAATAAAGGGAACGATCCACCTATTGAAACTGAGGGAGTGAAAGCAGGAAGTGCTCTGTGCCAACAAAGTCTGATTAGGACTTGTCAGGTTGCTGTCAACCTCAAAACCAAAGTTTCAAAAACACTTGGCAGTTAGGTGGTATCTCCTGTGTTCTAGATCTCAATCCCCAATCCTCCTGGTGCATTACTTCTTTGGGGTTAAGCATTGCTGAAGCCTATAATATTCCCTGGAAGGCTGTTAGGCTTTTATTTGCTTGATTTGGATGGTGCTGAACACAGCCAGGGTTTCCAGTGTATGCTAATTTCTTTTCATGCAGGGCCCTACAGTCTTTGATAAAGATACTAAAATAAAAATAAAAAACACACAATTTTTCATATATCTATATATAGGGATTTTCAAAGATTCAAACTTTTCCACTGATGAGGGGGAGTATACACTGTTGCTCAAGACAACCTAATGAGGCAAATTAATCATTTAGTAAGATATCAGGCACACATTTTTAAAGGAGAGTGGTGCCACGCCTGAAGGTATTTTTGGAATAAAGAGTCATTATATAGCAACAGTGTAACAGGACTTAAATTAAATGTGTGTACCAGATGTGGTTATGCTTGACTTTTCATTATGCCTTGTTTTCTGTTCCCTTCTTTTCGATTTTGTCTGGTTAAACTTATGGTTCCCCTCAAGGCACTTAAGGATCTAAAAGTTGTCCCATATGTCTCATTGCAACTGTCATTAAGGGATTGGAGGGCAGATGCTACTATGACTGACCAATCTTTTCTGCTGCAGTCACTTTCTCCCTTATACACACAAATTAGCTTCTTTTTTTTTCTGGGAAAGAACAGTTCTTCGCAATGCCGGCATGATTTTGCTCATAAGCCTTTCTTTCTTTTTTGAGAGTTTAAACCAAACTGACTAGAAGTAACACCTCAACAGTGGGTCAGCTGCTATGTAAGCATCTATTTCTATCTCTGACCTTCATTGAAGCTGCTGAGAGTCCTGATGGAGATGTTTTTTTTTTTTCTCCTATGTATCTCAGACTCAGCAGAGAAGGGCTTGACAGAGTGTATGCAGCTGTCAATACAGCTTGTGAAAGGTTGTCCAACTCTTTATGAAGGACTTGGCAAAGTTCTGTTTATTTTGAGACATGATGACGCTGTTGAACGTGTCTATCCAGGGCTGTCTGAAACGATTTCTTAGACTGCAAATTGTAAATAACCGGACAATAAATTTCTGGCTACAGCCCAGATGGATGCTGACTCTTGTCATTTGAATAAAGCTGGCCACTGACTATCAAAGACCACCTTAAAATTCAAAGGAGTATCTGTGCTCTGGTCACACTGATTATTGTCCTTTAAAGCCACGCCTGACTTGGGTGTGACTGAAAATTTGAAAAGCTTAAAAGAAACTTTTGTGCATAATTGGCTAAATCTAAACAGAGAAAGTTATGACTTGAGTGTTTTAACTCATAAAAAGAGACCATTTGCATGCTAGATTTATGTTTTTGTTCAGTGTACTATCCTTATCTATACCCAGACTTTCAGAAGTGACTGCTTTTATTCAGACTCAGTTTAGATTTAAATGAACAAAATCATATCTGACTTTATTTTGGCATATAAACTTACTGTATGTACAACATGTGAAGAGCCTCCAGAGAAACAAAACCATCACTGTCAGCGTGTGCACACACTCCACGCATAGGATCTGTACATTATGCAGCAGGCAGATGAAAGCAACAACGCTTTTTATTTATGCCCGAGGCACAAATAAACAGCAACAAAACCTCATCCAGTGAGAGCGAAGCAGCCACAAATACAAAAATGTAGAGTAATTCAAGGGTAAAGTCCAAACTGAGAAAATCAGCAATAGAAAATGCAAATCAATGCACAAACAAATGAGTTTTGTTCTTCTTTTAATATGCACGGGTTCATTCTGCCTCCAGGAAATAGTGATATGCTTGTACTTTCAATGCAACATGAATATGAATGTGGTGTCCAGTGCTTGAAACTTGAAATATTCCATCTAATCACACATCTACACATGTCAAGTCAACAAACTTCTCAGCGGTGCTTGGTGTGTCGAGGTAAGTATACCCAACTGGAAACTCGGCACCGCCATCTGTTTATTTATATATTTATCCAACGCAATTATGTAAATGCAATGATCTCCCATTAGAAGGACTCACAAACAGACAAAAAACTACCCAATAAAGGGCAGAGCCAACAGTAGAAATTAAAGCAATTCTGTTGTCCTGTTTTATTTCCACAATTGCTTTGACTACAGAGAGACTTTAAACAGCTGATCACAGCGATAATTTGCCCACAATATGCAGAGTGGCGGCAGATCAGCGTGATGTTTGTCTGTATCGGAAGTTTCTTTTATCTTCCTCGTCTGCATGAATGTATGCAAATATTCACGCAGGCAGATATTGTGTGCACGCGCTCATTACACATTCACTGTGAGAATGCAAACACACAATACTCAGCTTGTAGTGAAGAAAACAGGCAAAGACACACAGATTTATTCAGCACAGTATGATATCAACCATGTCAATGTGCCCAAAGAGAGCTGCAAATTTACTGTGAAACTGTCTTTCCACCAAAAGAAGAAAAAGAAAAAAACAAATTAAATGATGCAGCAGCACTTTTTTTTTTCCTGACTAAAAGATGCAGTGGTGTTCATAAATCTTGCAACAGTAGATCTGACTTAACGGAGTGAACGCACTACACTTGCTTCTACTCTGCACACACATGTATACACACTGAACCTGCATGTGTATAAATACTACTGCAGCTCCTGTGTACATTTTCTGTTAATCTGAATGCACGACTGAAAGTCACTCAGGCTCTAGAAATGTTCTGCAATGTGTAAAAATATCCACTAGTGCAAGATTAGTTACACTGTTTTATAGTGACAATAAAAGGAATTCAGTTTTTTCTTTTTCTAACGTGTCCAGTCCAGCATCATAGCAAGAAAGAATGATGATCTGGCTGCTGTGTTGTGCTGAATAGATTGACTTTCTATATATATAAGGCCCCTCTTGATAGTCTGATTTGTATTAATTTATGTGTTCATTCTATTTTATTTCTTTCATTTATTTTGGATGCTTGCTTATTACTGAATTGCATATTGCTGGACCTGAAAGAGGGAAAAATAACAGTGTACAGTTTAAAGAAGTGAGAGAAAGTATGAAAGGAAAGTAGAAGGAAACAAATACACCACAATCTATCAACTGCTACACCTGTACAAACGCACAGCAGAACTGATCTTATGACTTTTGCGGGAAAACGCAGCCGATAATCATCAAGAGCACCTGTAAGAGATGAGGAAGCTGAGAAAACCTGAATCTCAAAGATTACCAGAGCATAAGGTTTATATATGCACACAAAGATGAGAGAGGGAAAAGAAAAAATGAATTGCATATGTCAGGAGAAATAAAAAAACAAACAAAGCAAACAAAAGTAGGTGTTAGTGCAGACAATGCAGTGTGGGGTGAGGAGTGTTCCCGCATGAGTGCAACCATGTAAAGGCAACTGAGCCCCTGCGAAGGACAGATTCAGACCAGGAGAGCTCCAAGACCCGAGCCATCAGTAGCAATCCCGGAGTACGAATCTCAGCCACCGCACCACTGAGGCGAACCCACATCCCCCCAGACGGCGGCAGAGAAAGGCCTCAGCCAGAACCCGGGGCAGAGGCTCCAGTGGGCCAAGACCAGAAGCCGCCGACCCCGCCGGGCACCAGCCACCCAGGGCAGACCAAGCGCAGGACCCAGGGCCACATGAGCCTGAGAGCCAACCCCACCCCCATACTCCAGGCAGCCACCCGGCTGGCCAGCACCGACCCCAATGCCCAGACACTCACCAGGGATCCACTAACCTACCTCCCTCCCCGCCCACCTACATCCTCCCTTCATCCACTCTCCCTCCCTACCCACCCACCCACTTCCTCCCTCCTTCCCCCCTGCCTCCTAGGGGGAATTCAGTTTTATTCTTGAACTTAAAGAGCAGTTTGCATACAGCTATAGAGCTGAGGTGGTGTATGTGTGCACACAAACAGATATATGTCCCCAGCACATGAATAAAACAAGCAGACAGACAGTCACCAGGGAGATCTGCTTTCCTTTTGGTGCCAAAAAGCAACTTTAGGCCATATTTCTAGATAAGAGAGCCGCACCATCCAAAGTAGGATGGATGCCGTCTCTCCTAATGAGACCAGGTTTTCCCCAAAAGCTTCTCCAATTATCTATTAAGTCCACACCACTGTCTCCTCGACGGCCAGTGATTGAATGACGACATGCGGCTAAACATGTGGTCACTGGTCACATTGGGCAGAGGTCCAGAGAACACTACGGAGTCCGACAGTGTTTTTGCATAATTACACACAGATTCAACATTAATTTTAGTGACCTCCGACTGGCGTAACCAGATGTCATTACCGCCGACGTGAATAACTATCTTACGGTATTTACGTTTATCCTTAGCCAGCAGTTTCAAACAGGATTCAATGTCGCCCGCTCTGGCCCCAGGTAGACATTTAACTATGATCGCTGGTGTCTCTAGCTTCATGTTTCTGACTATGGAGCTGCCAATGACCAGAGTCGGTTTCTCAGCAGGTGTGTTGCTGAGCGGGGAAAAACGATTAGAAACGTGAACGGGAGGTGGGTGGTGAGCCGTGGACTTAACCTTCGGACTTCTTTCGGACGGTCACCCAGCCCTGGTTTCCCGGCTGCTCGGGAACTACCGGGGGACGGCTAGCAGAAGCTACGCTAGGTCGCTCCGTACCGGCTACAGGCGACTGGCTAGCTACTCTACCAGACATGGTACGGAGCTGTGCCTCTAACTCGGTGAGCCTCGCCTCCAGAGCTACGAACAAGCTACATTTAACACACGTACCATTATCTGTAAATGAGGCAGGCTCATAACTGAACATGCGGCACACAGTGCAGGAAAGAGAGGGGGAAGCCATCGTGATACTAGCGGGAAAGCTAACAAGCACCAAGTTTTATTAGTATTACTTAGAGGAGTTATGCAGGCAGTCGCTTTAGAAGCAATTGGCGTGTTCACTAAATTTATCGTGTAGATATTTTTTAAAGGGTGTGTGGAGATTTAATAAACGCTGGGAAAGAAGAGCGGTGAACAGAACCAGCACTAGCAGTGAGCTACAGAGACAAACAGGAAGTAGTACGTCACCGGATGCGAAGGAGGAGTCATCTGATAAAGATGAGAAGGCAATTGGTCCTGATTCTGAAATCTCTGGTGATGATGACCCAGTCTATGGGCATCACGGTCAAGGTTTAGTTGTGGGTGGCGTCTTGGAATCCAGCTCTCCTCAATGAAGACTTCTCTGATGACAGAAGACTCATCTGAAGAGGAAACTCAGACCAAGTCAAATAGATGAGTAAAAGTAGGTCATAGTGGAATGAGAATGTTTTCACTCAGGGCAATACATGACGACATAACATTCTGAGGAGCTGCCCAGGACCTACACCTGGATCAGCAGCTGCTTCTCTAAAAGATGCCTGGTATATGTTCATCAGTGACAACATCAATGAGTTTCTACAACAAAACAAAAGGAGTGGACACAATGGATCAGACGGTCAGCACGAAGTCATGTAAAAGTCAGGTGGTTGTGTTCTCAGTGCACCAGGCCTGTAGGAGCACAAACATGCAGTGGTCATTTAGAATTAGAATTAGAATAAAACTGTATTAATCCCTTTGGTCCAAGACCTCAGGGAAATTGCTACACCGAAAAAAATAAAAAATGTGGGGAATGTAAGAGTTGAGATGGCAGTTTTTGGTCTGCTGATTTGATCAGTTTTATTTTATTTGGTCACGTTCACCAGATTACAATAGTTACACTACAGTTCGGTTAAATAGCTGTGTTATCTGTTACCAGAGGTATGTGGGACAAAATGCTTCAAATATTAAATGTATGTTGGCCCAAACCACTGCTAAAGTGATTATTTGATGCAAATTATTGTTATAATATTTAATTGGAAATCACATTTGGATAAACGGGTCATTTTGGACCCATGTTGTGCGTCAAAGGGTTAACCATGGTTCTGTCATGCAGATAAACATTAAGGCATATCTCTGAGATGACAGAGATTTTAACAAAGCAGCAGTACGTCACCTACGGCACCTATGGAATAACAACAGGCTGGCTACAACTATAATATTCTATATTTTAGGCCATTAGAACTAAAATTATGTAATCCATTTTGACATTTCATTCAAATAACATCATTTTGTGTGTGTTTGCTGACTTGTCAGGTAGGGGCAGAAGCTGAGACTGTAACTCTGACCTATGAGTGGTGCCCTTTTCAGAAAATATTCTTCTCTTTTTACTGACATGTGAGCACACGCATACACAGCCATCGCTGACATTTTCCTCACCACCTACCTGCGACACACACTCGCAGTAAAAGAACACACCAGTCGGTAGAAAATAGTCCTTCAGCCTCGGTGAGTAACTGAAATCCCAAACACATTTCTGTCAACATCCTTGAAGTAAGAAACATCGACCTCACTCTGTTTACTGCCTGTTTAACGCATCAAGGTTTTGTGACAGAGAGGCGCCCGTCTCCCAGAATGTCTCCCAACTGATGCTAAACACTGATCAATGTGCGAATACAGAAGATGAAAGACAAACATTTAATGTCAGGGTCTTACTGCGACTCTTTATTTTCTTAGTAATCTGAGTGTAAACTGAAATTACTGA
>NW_007578030.1:237581-254937 GCF_000690725.1 Stegastes partitus
AATGCCTATTTTTAGAATGGACATGATGTTTAATATTCTAAAAATGATGCTTAACATCAGTATGGTGGCATTGGTGATGTTGGATAAAAGCACCACTGCACACAGCACAGTCTTGTACAAGCCAACATCTGTCATTAAAATATAAAAATATAACAGAATAATGTGTTTTTATTGACTTAAATATTGCGTTCAATGCAAGAATTTCCCGACAAAGTCTCATCGCTGCTCTTATTCTGAGATAAAACCCTCTGAACAACAGATGACTTTGTTTGGAATGTTAGCTAAGGTGATGTGAATAATTACCGATGACTAAAATGGTTGGTTTTTTAAAAAAATATATATAAATAAATAAAATAAAAACCAATAATGATACATATATTGGTGGATTTTTATTTGAGTTGTCAGCCTGCTGGATGTTGTTTCTTTTGTGGGATAAAAATCTGTGTCCTATAAATATTTGATGTAAATGTAAAACACTGAATGCATTTTGAAAGAAAATTTCTATTCATTTCGGGGGAACTCACTTTGTTTAAAACGCTGATAAAATACATGCGTGCTCCTACACTGTACGCATCTAAAGGCTGGTTTATAATCCACATTTGTTGTCACGCCATTTCTCAACCAACACAATAAAGACTGAAGTTCGTAAATGGGTCCGTGCTGAGAAATTAAACTGATCTCTGTACAGCAGCAGTTTAGTTGCATAACTGCAATATGTAGTCTCGTAGTGAGCCACAGGTTGGTTCTTATTAGATGCCTACATGCCAATATCACTTCAGTTTAATGAGATCGAGTCCTTTACATTCCTGCATTTATTATTTTTCATTCCCAAAAAGTTTCTAAACTGTGGGAAGCAACACAGGAAGAAAAAGTATATGTTGTGTTGAAAGCAAACTCTTCACACAAGACTTTCTTTTATTTTTTATGGACATCAGGCTGCAAGTCCCACAGCCTCTGCAGTTTGACTCATTATGTGTTGCTGCTCCTTCTTTTAGCAATACACAAAGTGATTTTGAGGCTCCTTCCTTGTCTGAACTATCTATGATCGGTAGTTCATTGCCTTCAACAACTTGTTCGCTGGATCTTCTTCCTTCCTGGGTCATAAAGGCGCTCTGGTCTACACTTGTTTTATCCATTTTAAACTATTTCATGTCTTCTCCTGCATGTTTTAAATCAGCAGTTTTTTAGTTCTGTGTTTATGGATTGTGTTGTTTTATTGATTGTGTTTAATTTTATTGCCTGTACAGCACTTTGACCAAAAGTGCTTTATAAATAAAATTCTTCTTCCTCTTCTTCCTCTCTCTGCCTGCCTTCAACTAGGAGCGACACTGACGTATTTTCCTTTCTGCTGTTGCCATGTTTTATTAAGTCAGGATACAATCTTCCCTTTATGTGTGGAACTTTGGCCCTGGAGAGAGGAAGCCTGTGCAGCAGTTTGAAATGGAAGAGCCATGCGGTGACGCCGCTGCAGCATTCGTTGCTGAGGGGCGAATCCCTGCCTCAGTAATAATTCAAAAGCCTCCTGCTCGGCTCTGATGCTTTGCTGGAAGTTTGCGGGACTGATAAACACGGTGAAACAATCAAATATCAAAGTGCACAAGAAGTTTCCTTTAGGTCGTGGCATAAATGTGAAACCGGATTTTTTAAAAAACACATGTATGAGCACCTTCATGAAGATTGCATCATTTTCTGTAAACAGTTCTTCACTGTCAGGCTGAAAACCATCAGAGTGGCAGTATGTCTAAACTAATAATAAATAAATACTGTTTTGGCTTTGGTTGAAATGCATTGTTTCAGTGTTAGACAGCACTGCCAGTGGGATCATCCAGGTTTATGATGTCTTTGTGTTGATTGTGTTCACATCCATCATTTTAGTCCCAGTTATCCAGGTCCTGACAGCAACACGTCTCTCTTAAATCACATCATCCATCTTATTGGCGTTCTGAGCTATTTCTTGACAAAGCAGGATACATCCACCCCAATATTCTTCTTCTGCTGCAGTTTATGAACACATAAGATTGTGAACTACCTCACATCTCGCCTCTCAACACTGATTGTATTCACATGCCTTCCAGGGAGGCCTAAAGGCGTCAGTGTGCCTTAGAAAAAAAAGTGCGTTTTGATCATCAAGAGACCCCCTGACAACCTTAGAAGCTGGGGTGTGGAGGCAGTTACAACAATTGTGTCTAAAACTGGAGGTTAAATGCTGACTTGAATGGATAAGTGACGAGAGTGCCTAATGAGGCCCAGTAAACTCTATTTTAATGACTGGGAGACGTGGTTGTACCATGTTTTATATGAAATGTTTGCCTGAGCTGAGACTTATGACGATGCTCTGTTCTGATCCTCCTCTTCTGCTGTTTGGAGCTGAAGGTTCACAGACGCAAGCAGCCAACAGATGTACTTGCTTGCTTGTAAATGAGAATTGTTTGTCCTTATAACAAAATAATGTTCAGTCACCTAAACAATAAGAAAATAGTATTTCTTTATTACAAAATTTGTTGAAATGAAAGATTTTTTTTTTTTTTTTTTGATTTGAGAAGCTTTTGTAATAAACCTTAGTTTGTTTTCCCTGATGGAGAGGCAACAATAACAGATATTTATTCTTAAAAAGCAAATCCCACTGACTGACAACAAGCTGCAAATGAAATTCTCTCTATAATGGGCACAGAGCATTTGTGTGATTCTGGTAACATGCAAACACAAGCACATAATGTTTTGCTGTGTTTGTCACGTCTTGCATTTTCACAACAGCAAGTGAAACACGAGCATATAACCGTTACTTCCCCTGTAATACGATTATTGATATTCTGATTGTTTATTTACAATATGAAGTTCAGGCGATATACTTAGTGTCTCTTCTAGTCTTTCCCACCTTTTGTGATTTATTTTTTTCTCTCCATCCTCATCCTCTGTCTTGTGGCCAATCAGTTCTTTGTGTATTTACTCTGTGGGATTTCACTCTTTGTCAGATTGTCTGTGTTACTTTTCTGTGTGAATTCCTTCCTGAGAATTCTTCCCTGTGTTCTGCATGTGATGCTTTTTGGGGTTTTTTTGGGTACATTTTTGTTCTTGGATTTTTGCCTCAGCCTGCTTCCTCAGTTTTGACTGAATGTCTGTTTTGTAGTCTGGAATCAACTTGAAATCAAAGCTCACTTTTCTCTTGTCTTACGGCCCTTACGTTGCACCAGTCATGTTATGTGCTCAGTTCAGTTCAAAGAAAACGATTCAAGTTGAAGTTATTTCTGAAGAGGAGACGTGCTTTAAATGGAAACATGTTCTGTCTGAACGTTCTTTAGCTACATATACCATATTTATATCATAACATTTGATGTACCTCTTTTGCCTGTCATGGGACAAGCATTGCAAATCAGCTTTGGCTAAAATTCTATGATTTGTCATATTAGGCTATTGAATAAATATTATATGCCTATGAATGCACTGCTGTAAAAATAAACCTGAAGAAATAGCCTATGCAGAATCAGATCAAAGCCCTATTAGCTGTGGATGCTGACTCTATTAACAACATGAATCTGAGTCCTGATCCCGTCATTATTCACATGTTCCATTCTATTTTTGTAATTGATGTAAGCCTAGAAAATGAATGGATTAAAGTTGGAGACAGTTCAGTGAAATAAGCACCTCCACCTTGGCTTCTTTAGTGACTAAGAAAAACCGTTTCATGCAAAACTTCACCATCTGGTGGTAATGTGAAATCAAAACCGCTTGCAATGAACATTTCTGGTTAATTTGGCATCCCTCACTGCCTTTGTTTGCCTTTAGTGTGCAATTCAATGAAACATCGCAATATCGGCATCACTATTGTTTCTGACACTGGTAATTACAGTAATAGCTCTGAGTATTGTATCTGTGTGTGTGTGACACACTGACACACTCAGTGTCTCTTTCTGGTTGCTTTTCGAATTACAATTATTACCTGATAAAATTAATTTTAATTGCTCTTGTTATGCCTGACAACATATCTGCCAACAGTGAGCGTTAACATTTAGCTAATAACAGTATTTTTTTGTGTTATGATTCTACCTGTCGATTAAAAACAAATCTGGTCACAAGCTACAGGAGTCGGGATCATCAATTAGCCAGTAGAGGTAAAAGCAGCCTAGTGTTTCTACAATCTATCATTAGGCAGCCAGAGAGTAGCCAGGGTTTATCAAAGCGTGGACCTCGGTTCACACCTGAGCTGCATGGCTGTTCAATGTGGACCCAGTCTGTACCTGGCATTATAAATGCAATACACTATCAAGTGGAAAACTTTGATATGTAGTGTTCAAATCAGTGCTACATATACAGTGCAGCTGGAGATGATTCACAAGATTCCTCAACATGGATGAAAGTGGTTTTAATGTTGCTTACTTCCCTATTATTGACATGGTTGTCATAGCGATGGTACCCGCTGGAGAGAGGGGCTGTGTGATGCTGCTGCCAGGTTCATGCATTTAACATCAGACATGCGATTTGCTTCAAATTGCAGATACAGTGTCTCACTGCACAGTTTCCTTCTGCCTCGGTTTTGTGCCGATCCAATCACAGGAGCTGTTACATTTTGTGGATGCAGCTGATTGCAGGCCATTTCTTCCATCACGCTCAAATGTGTTTTAAACTGCCCTGACTGTCTAGGACTTGTATGACCTTGAATAAGAAAAAAATCACATGCCGACTTTTGATTAATAAGTTTGAAAACCCCTGGAGTAAGACAGGTGTGCCATTTAGGGGCCTATGTTCCTCGTCATCAACAATCCCGTCTGTTTGAAATGTTGTTTCTATACTAATAAATAGTTTTCCCAGTTAGGAGGTGCAGTGTAATCACTGGTTGGAGGGCTGAAATGAAAACCACAGACATTGAATTTCAACTGTGTTTGAAGTATCTCATGCAAAACTTTTCTTTGCCCCTCCTAATGTTATCTAGATTCACACAAATATCATCAGTCATAAGCTGATAGCCTGCAGGTCTAACAGAAGGAGATGTGACTGACTGAAACTGCACAGAAAATAAAGACTGTTCATGTGTTTGCAAGATAAAGAGGGGCAGAGAGAGACAACCTGTGTGTGAGCGAGAGCTGGCAAACAGCAGCACTACTCCCTATTATGTCCAGCGTTGGAGAGAAATCTCTGCATTGTTGATTCTTCGGCATGCATGCAGCAATGCAAGAAGCGAGACGTTTGGACCTGGTTTTAGAAACGGCTGCTGACCTGCTTTAATGGTAACAGCGAGTGACACCTGCTGACCACATGAACAAAGAGAAGCATAAATCATAGCTCACAATAAGTGGTTTGCGAATTGTGGTGTTGAGTAATAATTAGGAGTTTTTAAAGATCTCAGTCACCTACTGGAGGCAGACATCATCCATCTCTTCTGCCAACGATCCTGAGTCGCACATGAAGAACTGTAGAAAAGCACCGAGCCCTGCAGCATGAGGAGGCATCTCAGCCATGGGTTGATGTAGAAAGCTAATTCTGCCGTTTCATTCATTTTTAAAAAAAATCTGGATTCGTCCTGAACACATGTGAAAATGAGTCATTCCGCCTTTAGACTTCAAGCAATTACTGGGTATTGTTTTTGCTCCTGTCACATTTTTCCTTCCTGTGGACTCCTTTTCCAGCTCCATGGAAACAACAGCACAATGACGAGAAGTAGAGAGAACTCAAAACTATGGTTTGGGTTCACAGGGTTACAATAATGAAGACCTTTTGCACAGATGAATAGAGATGTCTGATGAGGCCTTATCTGACAAAGTCCGTTTTCACAAAGCTTGACGCACTCTGAATCTGGCTTAGATCTATCTGAGGGATGACGCAGCTCCTTTTAATAATGATAATAATTGCGATACCATCCCTTACATCACCTTCATTCATCGGTTACATTCAGTAATTAACAACATGTCCACACTGATAACCTGAACAAACAGAGTCCTCCTTTAGCTTTTGACATTGTTATATGTTAAATATTTACCACTGATCACCACCTGGAAATGCTTCCTTACATAATACTGATTTGTCTGACCATGAGCTGCTTCATTTAACAATGCAGCCTATGGTGCTCTGCAAAGCAAATGCCGCTTTGAAACCCATGATGTAGGCGGTCTAAGCATGCGGCATAGAGACATGGCAGCTGATTTCTCCCAGCGAGCTGCAGCCGTGCGTCACCAGTGTGTAATCTCCTTTTTCCACTTCCAGCTGGAAGCGTGTTAACGCAAGGGATCCTCACCACCCAGGTTTGGGGATATGAAAGCCACTTATTACTCTTCTGTCCAAGTTTTACAGATCTTTGTGGGGTATATGTTTGGGATTTTGATGAAAGATTTTTTTTTTCCCACCCAACTTTCTTGCAACTTCTGAAATATGTTAATTATGAAGAAGCTCTTTAATGGGGCACCATTGGTCAATGTCCAGTGGGCATGGGAGCTGCTCTGTCACATTCAGACACACACATTTGTTCATTCCCACTTGTAGCGCAAGTAATTATTCATAAAAAGTGAATATGACGCAGAAATTGTGAGGGCTGTGGGTTCTATGTTGTGTTTTTAGGATTGTTTCTTGTCTCTGCTTTGTGGTGGGTGTGTTTTCGTGTGCTGCAGGCTGGGCGGAGCCGATCTGGAGCCGATCAGGAGGGACACTGGTATGCTGGCAGCTGTGGCTCATCAGCCTCGCTCTGGTTAAATACTGGCGTTTCACAGAAGATCGACGCCAGATGATTGTGATACCTACCTCGTGGTATTGTCAGGCCGCTCGTTCACCTCGTTGAGCATTTATAGCTTTCTTGGATAATCTCTAGTCTCGAGTTAATCGCATGTTTGTTTTGCCTACTTCCAGTGTTCCTCCTCGCCTCCAGCACTCAGCACTCCTCCAGGCACTCCAGCGCTTCGCACCCACGGGACCTCACAGCCACGAGCACCACCCACGAGCACCGGACCCCTGCGCACCACCCTGGTTTCCTCCTTCACAGCTCCCTCTCCACACCAGGAAAACCCCGCGGATTCTGGCACTCACGGGCACCGGCTCCTCCTACACCACTCCTGGGACCCTCTTCCTCCGACCCCGGCACCGAAGACTCCACTCCTCCCCTTCCACGGTCTACGTCCTTGCACCGGATCCCCTCACTGGGTTATTCACCAACTTCCCCTCATGTAAAATAAAACCTTTTTACTAAACCCTTCCCTTGTCTCCTCCTTCGTGTGGATCCGCCCTCACAGTCACCGTGCACGACCCGTAACAGAAACTAATAAACAAATTACAAGAAATTGCATAATGTGCATTGCACGCTGAGCCACAATGCATGACAAATCTGTTGTATGTTTGCATGTGTGTGGTCTCAAAGCAAAGTTACAGATCCGTCTTGCTTTTCAAATGCTAATGCAAGTAAAAGAGCTGATGGTGAGCTGTGAATTGTAGCTAAAGTAAAAATCAACAACTAAATGAATGAATCAACTGTTAACAACCAGCACCGTCGTTACACAACCAACAGAAGCAGAACAACCCACTGCGGTTGTAGATATGGACACCAAAACTGTGTGGATTGAAGATCAGTTTTTAGGAATGTAGTTTATCAGACGTTCAACCCGCTGGGCAAATGTTACACAGACGGGGTCGGGTTTTTAAAAAGGTGGCGGCATTTATTAAATATCTAATTTTACACTTGAACTTTACCGGTAATAGACTTATTAACGCAGCAATTAAAGGGAGGAGGTGGCAGCATGTGAGCGTTATTGCACATGTACAAGCAATTAAAAGCACCTTCAAAATCCCTGAAGAGATCAGTCAACAGAACTCGCAGAGCTAATGTTGAGTAGTGCTGCTTGTTTCATTAAACAAGGGAAAAGTGTCGGGGAGGGAAATGCTAATTAGAGCAGTTTATTGGTGTAGATACACACAGAACAGATCGCTGGAGAAATGTATTGCATAGAATAGTAGAGTTTTAATTGGTACACTGTGCACGATATTGTACATCATTAAATAGAAATCTTCCCAGAACATCTGGAAGAGTTGCTGCAGTCGGTGCTCCAGAGAAACACTGGTATACATAGAAAAGCATCCCATTGCCTTGTTGTTAGTACAGATAGTTTAAGCTGGGTTTTTCCAACAGCAGCATTTCCGATGAATAGCATCAACGTGCAGCAGTGTGTGTTTGTGTGTATGCTGGCAGAGTGGGCACGAGTATAATAAGTGTGCATGAGGCAGTTGCACTAAACGATTTATTTTTCTAACGTAGACCGCAAAAGATGGTCTGTGTAGGTGTGAAACAACGGTGTTCCGGCCTCTGTTGTCTTGGTGAAGACTAAAACTCCAGTTAGCAGCTGTCCAACTCAGTTTAGAAGTTACTTGTGTAATGTGTGTTTTGAGGCACTTGTTTTAGTTGCTTTTGTTGGTTATGGGTGTTATTGCAATTTTTACGTTTTCGGGTTTTTTTTGCGTCCAGTGTGTACATGTATTCCGTGGGTGATGTGGAGCAGCTGAACAGAAACACTGTGTGCAACGCCATCCACAAAGTGAACTCTGACAGAGCTATTGGATGGGTTTGTGGTATTCCCAGGCCACTTACCCACACAATCCATAAAAGAGGGGTTCTATGAAATAGCAAGTAAGTTAGACATATGTGATTAATTTATGTATAACATAGATCCCATGATGCCCACTGTTGGATAGTAAATGCATCCTTTCATAGGATTCCCAAGAGTAATCAGGGCTATAAACTGCACCCATATTCCCATTTCAACACCACTGGGCGCTAATGAAGGTGATTATGTCAATCACAAATCCTATCACAGCCTCAACATTCAGGAAATTGTAGTTTTCAATTTGCTCAGCTAATTTTCCCTACACACCTTGTTTGATTTCTGTATGCAACATGTGCGCTTGTCTGAGTCTGTCATTTAGACGACAGCTGCTGTAACAATGAACGTTATATGTGGGAATAAATAGAGCACTCCTACTCATTGTTTGTCACACTGGCACATTGCCTGCATGGAGATTAACAAAGAGTCTGCATATAATGCAGTAGTTTGCTATTATGTCCATATGTGGTGTAAGAACATGACCTTTAAATATCCAAAGGTGTCATACTTTCTCTCCACGATGGAGTCCTTTCAAATGCACAGTGATTGTACTTCCACAAGATAGCAATGTTAATTATTAACTCTAAATGCAAAAAGGCCTGGGTCTGCCCATGACTCGCGTATTTTTAGGGAGTCCACACTGTGCCACAAGTTGGAACAGGGTATGGCAACAGTCCATTGCATATTATGATTTATTCAAACTGCATTTTGTGATAATGGAAACCTTCCTTTTTATCCTGAGGGCTGGCACACATACCCTCTGTGTCCCACAAGCACCCCACAGAAAAGGCCTATCTTATGACCCCCCATCCTGACCCTGATGCAGGGCCACAAACACGCTTTGATGTGGCCCTCTCCAAGACAACGGTCAGGATCGAAATGACTTTTGGGATCCTCAAGGTCCGCTTTTCCTGCCTCCGTGGACTCAGGGTGGTCCCAGGCAGAGCATGTAATATCATAGCTGGGTTTGTGGTGGTGCAAAATGTAGCCATGATAACTGTTGAGTAAAAAGAACTTTTGGGTTAACAGTGCACCAACCACCAACCAAAATGTATGTGCTTAGTAACTTGTTTTTCTTCTGTTTCTTTGTTTTGTGAAGCACTGAACCATTCGAACTAATTGTTTCGAGAATGGGTTCATTACTTGAAGCTTCAGTGACAGTGACCAGTCCTGGCCAAGTGCAAGGAAGCAATCAAATTAGGCAGGGTCGTTAATTGACAGGTTAATTACATCCACGCACACACCTCAATGAGCAGAGCTGGAGAAACTACTCTACTGTTGTAGAAAACACCTTTTGTTCTGAAGCATCTTTGCTTTGAGCGTAGAAACTGCTTTCTACAGATACAGCTGCTGAATATCCGTATTTTTGCATGGTTTTCGTGAGCTAATTGGCATTCTGCTCAAAGTACAGTTGCGCTTAAGTGAAACCTTTCACGGCAGCTTGCGAGGGTCTAATCTTTAATAAAATCATATTTTGAATAACATCATGTATCAGTAGAGACACCCATAGTGTTGGGACTGTTACTGAGTGACCCTGAAATGCAAGAACAGATTTCCAGACTGGCTATTCAAGGGAAGCTAAAGATCTTCTTATAATCGAAGTGCACAACAAAGTCCCTGCATTCAGACATTCACAGACATCATCGCTCAACCGCACTTCGACAGGACTGCTAGCGCGCCGACAGACACAGGCAGAGACTGAACAAGTGACCTTTCAGCTCTGCTACAATGATTTTTCAAAACACAAAGCCACGCAATAACTGCTTTTGTCCATGCCGTTTAAAAAGCCAGTGGACAATAGGTGTCACTGCATGTGTAATTATTTCTAATCCTTTGGGCTGCCAAAGCTTTAACCCATGCCATCGTCCATTTATCTCACCTTAGCTCACCTTCTGCTTATCATTAAACGGGGCGGTTTTGCATTGCTTCGCTGCAGCTTCTACTGTTTATGCACCTGGATGTGGAACGATGCTTGAAATTCATCAAGGGTAACATTAGCATGCATACCATCACTCAACGACACAATCGACATTTTAGTGCTCAGAGTATCTTTTGTCCCCTCACCTGGTTATTCAATCAGTGGTAAAACACGACTCACTGACATCACGTCACACATCTGTGGACAAGAAATACCTTCATTTGAATCAAACAGGGTGTTATGTGCTGGACTATTGTGGATGTTATTATTTTAATAAAGTTGAATGTCAGCCAAGCTGTGTGGATTTGAATTTCTGTCATGAAACTCTATGCAAAATGGACACACACTGTCTTTTATTTTTTGCATATTCTTCTCCTGAAATCTAATCTAAAGATATGGATGTGCTATATGTGCAATCCCACTATATCACATTAAATCACTCGGTTTTTGAGCGTTTTAAAGCGAGTTTCTCAGTTTGTTGCTATTTTTTTTAGCTTTCTATTCTGCTCCCAAGGTCATAAATGAACTTCTTTACTTGTTATTTCTGTGAAGGCAAAAAAAAAAAGAGACTCTCACACTGATTGATTTGCAGCCTGCTGTGTTGTTTTCTCCTCTGAAGATTGCTCTGTTTGTTGTGAGAGGCACCTGATTCTGACACTCCTGTTCTTTCAGTTTGATCTGTAATATTTCAACACAGGACTCCTGGAGTGTCAGGCTCATAGCGCTGGAAACAGCGTTGTGTTATAAAGAGCGGCTGTTGAGTGACTGCGTTTCAACCACATGGATTGGGACATTAACACAATTAGATGCTGACAAGCGCAGAGTCAACGTTAGAGCATGGGTGCTGGTTCTCTCCATGCAGTAACCTTCTGCAATACGGCGGGTCATTGATGTCAGTGTTGGTCGTAGATAGCAGCTTTTGTGTTCAATTGTCAACAAATTGAAAATCCCAGTTTAATCAGTGAAAAGGGCTCCTTCTGTTCAAGTTAAGCTTTGCAATGAAAGGTCAGTTTAACTGCATAATCGGTGTCTTTTGAAAACCTACTTCCCATCATTACTTCTTCTGAAATTTACTTAACTCCCTTGTATTCTACAGAAATGTCTTATATTTTCCTTGGTCTGCACTCATTCAATTCAATTCATCTCATAGCGCTTCACACAGTAAGGTGAAGATCTTACGAACTTTAATCAGAGAACCCAACAATCCAAAGTTCCCTTTTGAACAAGTCAGCGACAGTGGGAAGGAACCGAAATAACCACAGAGTAAAGACAAAAGAACACTATATGTGCACCTCTCATGTACAGATATGGCATAATGGACAATCGTACCCACAACTGTAGGACACACATGCAGAATTGGACTTAAAGACATCAGTAACAGTTTTACATTATGTTACGGTCGTACTGACGCGTCCGACTGCAAAAGGAACGAAGGACCTGCAGCATTGTTCCTTCTTGAACAGCAGCCTGTTGCAGACGGAGCTGCTTAAGGTCATCAGGGAGAGAGGTGTTGTCCATGATTGATGTCAGCTTGGCTAACAGCCACCATCCTCCTCTTACCCACCTCCTTAATGGAGTCCAGAGGGCAGTCGATGTTTTCTATTTATTTATGTAGAGGGACAGCCTGCTCAGCTGACGGCAGCAAACTAATGGATTTACATGAGAATTTATGTAAAATGGAGGCTTAACAATGAGCAGAAACCACATTGCCTGTAGAGCATGTTAATAGGGTACCTTGTCATAGATAAACCTATCGGAGACTGCATACAGACTGATACATGCATCTGATAACATTTCTGTAAATCTGTTCTCGTCCACTTTTCAAACGAGGTGCAGTTCATCAGGTTGTTTCTACTCCAGGAAGTTCTTGTAACACACACAGAGGGAAGTCAGGAGGTTTGAGAGCGTACAAAGTTAGACCTTATTTCACTTGAAATATTTATTCATTTTCATCTGGTTTCAGGGTTTGACCTTCACCATGAAACATCCATTCATCCATTATCAATACCCCACTTAATCCTCACAAGGGTCGCGGGGGGCTGGAGGTCTCATGTCTTCAGACTGTTGGGGGAAGCTGGAAAACCCGGTGAGAACCCACACTGCACAGGGAGAACTCCACACAGAAAGGTCCCCAGTTTGCATCCTAGGCCCAGGCTGGGATGCAAACTGGGGATCTCCGAGCTGCGAGGCAATGGTGCCAACAACTAAGCCACGACACAGCCCCAGCTGAAACATAACAATACAAATTCTTTGGTATCAATGAAGTGTATCAGAAAAAACCCAACAGATTGTGCAGATTTTTGATGGGGGAACATTTTTTTAGCATCAGTCAGGAGCAGGGGCACACCTCAAGCATTCCCCTTCTTGTCATATGTCTATAAATGCCTCCTCACCCATTTGTATATAGATGCTGTTATTTCAGCCATTTGTTGGTAGTTTTCTAGGCGAGAAGATGGTTCCTTGTTGAAGACCAGCCCACTGCTCTCCCATCATCGGCCATTTCTGAAATTCACCCACTGTATGAACGATAGTATCAGTGTTTTGCGAGCTTTTCTCCCACTTTTTTGTGCAGAGCCCAATATAACATCTGGTAAGTTCATCCATGTCTTGGTCCTACTGTATTCAACCTCTATTGTAACTCCAAAGATTTCCTTGGATACTCACTCAAGTGAAATGAAATCCGACTGACAAGGCAATCCGACTTTCGCTCGTGTTTCAAATCAGACACCCAAACCCTTATGAGCCCCTGGTTTATCACATACAATGAAAGAATCTCTAAATGTTTCTACTTCCAACGCTCTGTTCATTACAGAACATGGTCATTTTGCTACCTGATCCTCATTCTCTTATGTCCGGGACCTCTCGTGTTATTCTTGACCCCAGCCTTTACCATCGAAGCACTTGTATCCGCCTCCAGCCAAATTGGTCCACAGCTGAGTAAAGCAATGGTTCTCTGCAAGCTAACTAACTAACTTGACACCCACACCAACCGTCAAGATCTGCACAATGCTCAGTCTTCTCTTTCCCCCGTCTTTATTCTTAGTGGGCTTCTTTGGGAGTCTACCAGACCAGGAGCTGCCACTGAACCTCAGTGATCCTCAGTCCTTACCTTAACCTTATCAAACTTGAACAAACGTGAACATCTCACTGATGGTGTGGTCCGTGCTAATGAATTATGCTGACAAAAAATGTCCGTCTCTGAAAACACGTTTGCAGTTGTAAATTAAGCTCAATGCAAATTAAATTATGTCGGAGTCCGGGTTGTAATTATGCAACAATATTGCTTCTCTAAACTGAACTGCCAAAGACTTTCATCATATTTTGCATGGAGGGAAAAAGGAATTAAACTTCTATGACTGTCATTACCACCAGTGTCGTTTTCGAAATGACTTTTAGTTAATGAAATGAGCTAACAATCATGTTACCAACATGTCATTATGGAGTCCCACAGAAATGTTATTACCACAATCAAGATAAAGACATTTCCAATCAAGCTTAACGAAGAGTTGATATTTGCCGTCTCCTTTGCCATACATGGGCTGTTGTTGCCACTTTAAATCCTGCACTTTATCATGATGTTTGACAGCATTAAAGCATCCAGATATGTGAAAAGAACTTGTCTCATATGTTAAAGCTCTTGTTTGCAACCTGTAGCACTGCACTCATCCTCCTCTTTTTGTCAGGATTTATGTCAGTCCCTCAGAGAAGTCTTTAATGATTTTGAAAGAGTGAAATATCACTTTGAATGTCTGACCTGATTTTTCGAGCCCCTCTTTGTCAAGACACCGTAAAACATCAGCCATATTAAACAGGCATCAGTCTCCAGTGTGCTGTTCGTCTTTGAGCTCGTATGTCCACTATTCATGGTCATTTTCTTTGGAGGAGTGCTACAATGGGAGGAAGAGGAGTCCCTGGGGTAAAGACGTCATGAGAGACAGCAGCTGGAGGAGGAGCAGAACAGATGACCAGAATCAGGGAAAGGCAAAGGAGACGAGGAAGTTCAACAAACAACAAAAAAAAAAGCAGCACTTTATTGCATGTTTAGCAGCCTCTTAAGGTGCTTAGAGGAGCGTATGCATGGTGATGCATGCTTCACCTCCAAAGGGACTCGGAGAAGACAAGAGCTTTGTTTCCAGCTTATGTCGCCACTGCAGCAGAGAGGGATGCTTGAGGGGAAACATTCAGGCTTTTGGCAAAGCCTCAAAGGTGTGCTGTTGAATAGCTTTACAGCTGAGCCACTTCATGCTGTCATTTCTTTTCCTCAAAGCCCCGAGGCTGACAATTTTAGACAAAGTGTACCGCGTTGGCAGTGCAGGAAATCTAAAATCCTGGCCCGCTCCCCTACATGATACACTGGAGTGATGAACTGCAACACCAAATGATGTTTTTATTTTCATTCTTTAAGCTGTTTCCAGCAGTAATTATTGGAGGAACCCTGTAAATACACTTCAGAGGTATGAGACCTGGGCTTTTCTCTGTATTTTGTCAAGTAAAGAGGCTTATCTCTATCTGTGTGACCAAGTTCAAGAAACTAACAATGCAAAGTCACACTCACTCTTATTTGGATGCAAAAGACGTCTTCGACATTTGGAAATTAAAATTCTGTGAGACGCTGATGAGACTGATATTTTCATTTCAAAAATGACGTGATTGGAAGAAGACTTATTTCTGTCTTTGAGATTTAACACTGTGATGCTAATGACACAGAATTTAATCTGAGTGGGGAAGGATACACAAATGGGAAAAACTGTGAACTCAGAATAAACCTGAAAGTAACCTTTGTAGATACAAAGGAAAGCAGTTCTGCCTGCCGATGCGCTCCTAATAACCCCGACACCCTTCAGTTCGGATTCTGTGCATCTTGTCTTCAAATGATGAATGGCAGCTGAATGAAAACAAAACTGAAGACATCATGTTTGGTCGTTTACAGTGTGAACGGCTCTATGAAAATGTGCACAATGTACATTAATCTCAATGGCTTCCCTTTCCATTATAATAAGCAGGTTAGGATTGTTGTGAGGTGCAGCTTTTGACAGCACAGAACCATCGTCAAACAGAGATCTGTGCGTTCTTTAGCTCAATGCTGTACAACTGTAGGTCCCTGTATATGGATCTGACACAGTCCAACATTACCCGGCTCCCAACTGGTTCAAAAAGCCAACAGCACATCACCCCAGCTTTGGCTCATTTGCACTGGCTTCCAGGTTGATACAGAATTGAGGTCAGAATTTTGCTATTTGTTTTTCGAGCCCTTATTGGTTTACATTACTTAACGCTAACTCTTGTGTCTGCCCCAAGCCTCTTAGCTCACCTTTACTCCTCTGAGTCGTCCATTAACACCTCAAAACCAAAGGTTGCAAGAATTATTCAGTCATTACAACCAGACTCAAGCTCTCTGCTTTAACATTTACTTAAATAGCAGGATAGGTTCTTAACTACAGTGTAAAGACTTGTTAGGGTCACGATGTGCAACCAGCTGTGACTTTTTTTTTTAAAAAAAAGCACTCTGGCACACAATGTGATATATAGAACAAAACGGTGACTAGACTTATCTTTAACCTACAAGGGTTGAATAATTAATTATAAATGTAGGCCGTGTATGTGTGTTAAATAGGCATAGCTGTAATAACTACTGTAACATATGCACTGTACACTGATAACACCAGCTCATAAGAAACACTAATTGTCTCCTCCTGAAACAGATTGTTGCTACTCCTTACATCGCCAGGCTTGTAATGGATGTCAGGAACCAGAGATATCTTTCTGCAATCTTCAGCATCAAAATACAGTGTCTACATTACCCACAATGCAATTCACCACAACCTTCAAGCAGAGATGAAAAACACACTTGGGTCTTTTTAATTAATTTAATTTACTTGTCGCGTGCAATTACTTTGTAGGGAAAACTGCTCACTCCGTGTGCACCATGAAATCAGATTAGAGCCGTGGTCTAATTGCAAAATGCCGTGACCATGACCACCTTTTCAAAACAGGTCAAGTGTCAGTAACCTGATATTGTAGCAGGCTATTGACAGATGGCTGGGCGGTAAACAGATATACCAGCTTAATCAATCAGTCGATTGTAAATCAGTTCTGGAGTCATTTTCTGAGCTGATTTGAGTGGTAGTAACCGACAGCCCCTTTTTACAGTTTCATTAGAATAACAATATATTCATGTATGACAAATAGTGAGATTTTGTATATTTTCAAAACTGAGAATGCAATTTAGTCGTATAGTAATTGTGTTGAGACAGTTACAGTTTGAGGGATCTACCAGTTCTACCAGACTGTGTTTGACATTTACTTTATTCCTTTATTGTCCCTCCTTTTCACTTAACCAATTATGTGAGATATGCCAGGAGTCGTCACCCTGGCAACCAAGAAAATGGAGTCGCTTTGAACATGTTGTGAAAGGGTTGTATGGTATTTGTGCACACAAATGGAAATTCCAATGCGCAGACTGAAGAAATACCGTTACATGGATCCACTGAACTCGTGTCACATTCGTTTTTATTTTTCATTGACCAATCCTTAGACTAGCAAGGATTGCACATGCAGTCTATCATAAAAAAAAAAGGGTTTACCACCCTTTTAAAAAAAAGTAGGGAATCCCTGATTTAGCATAACATTTCACTATTTACGTCATTTTTATTTACTGTGGAATGTGAATGGGGCCTCGTATTACCAGAAGAGAAGCAGGTTGATGTAAGATTTGACATGTGTCATCATGATGTCACCTGAGCCCCTCAGAATCAGCAGATATTTTATGTGTAATAAATACAACAACTTTCGTATATTTCATGATTCCATGCAACATTTTCCTTGACGTGTGTCATAGTTTCTATCAAAAAACTGCACGAGTTTAATG
>NW_007578030.1:255750-257065 GCF_000690725.1 Stegastes partitus
GATGGATGGATAAACTTGCATGGCCATATCGCCACATAGAGCAGGTTGTCGGTCAAAACACATCATAGCAAGAAGAGAAAGAAAAGGTTAAATTTTTACCTACAATTTGACACCAGACTCATGCTCCAGTCATGATGCTTTCTGTGTCGAAGTCATTTCCCAGCGTGGCCATATTGTCACACAAATGTACTTTGTGAGCAACTGCATAATTTTGTTGATTATTTAAGCAACGTTCCATTCAGCATGTGGGTTTTATGAGATTAGGAAAACCCACTCGATCTTTTTATTTTGCTTATGCATGTGTTTTTTTTAAATCCTTTTTTCTTTCTTTCCTGGTGATGATGTGGTTGTATGAGCTGGTGCATAACATAGCAAGTGTCCCACTCATGGCCATGCGGTGGTATTAGAAGAGAAAGCTGTGTCCAAATTCACCGCTGTCCCATTTTCAAAAATCAGCTCATCTTTTATTGGTAGTGTTTTTTAGTGTGTGTGTTAAATTTGCATCTGTTGCTTGATGACCTGGCTGCAGTACCTTGATGTCTCTTCTTAGCTTAAATCACTCAATGAGGTTGAGGAAAAAAATCAGTGTTGGGCTATAAAGGCACCCAAACCTCTACCATTCACTGTTCTGCCATTAGAGCAGGAACATTACAATCGCATTTCCTGCTGAGCTGTAGATGGAGAAATTATTTCATCAGGTGAAAAATTAACCAAATGACATCAAAGTCATCGGGCTCCCCAGCAGCACTGGAGTCACTTTATATGCTTTATGTCATTCTTCAGATGCTGTGTGCAGTCTGATGTGTGTTGCATGGCGTTTTTCGTCGTCTGCCTTCTTCAAACACTCTAGCCATTGAAAGCCAGACGCCACACGTGCATCTCAATATTCAATTTGTTATAATCAGACTGAAGACACGTTGCTGGCTCTGTGTCTTGTTCAAGGTGTGGGTTATTTCTATTTTCTCCCATTTTGCTGCCTCTGCTTTGACCTCCCGCTAAGTACTATACTAACCCTTCCCAGCGTGAAGCCTTTGAAGCAGTTAACGGCTTCTCCAGAAGAGTGGAGCAGTAAAAGGATCGTGTTTGTTTGATGTCAGGCCTGGAGAGACATCCGGTAAACGCAGCACAACGGCGATAAAACGGCTCCCAATGACAGATATGACCAACAGCGAGTCAAACTCAATAGAAACGCACAAAGCGGGATAGAGATAGAGAGAGATCTGGTCTTTACACTTCAGACTGTGACAAGTGGGCTTTATAAGGCTCTGTGTGAGTTTGTGGGATCAACTCAGTGAAACAAACTAGTGGTCATCAG
>NW_007578030.1:257779-262733 GCF_000690725.1 Stegastes partitus
GAATCACCAATTAACCTCAACATGTTTTTGGACTGTGTGGGAGGAAGCCGGAGAACCCGGAGAGAACCCACGCTGCACGGGGAGAACATGCAAACTCCTCACAGAAAGATTCCGGTGCCCCCACCGGGACGCGAACTGGCAACCTTCTTGCTGCGAGGCAACAGTGCTAACCAACTGCGCCACCTTGCAGCCCTATATTATATTATATTATATTATCTATACACCACTTAATCCTCACTAGGGTCATGGGGGGCTGGAGCCTATCCCAGCTGACTTAGGGTGAAGGCAGGGGACACCCTGGACAGGTCAGACCTTGTGGGAGGAAGCCGGAGAACCCGGAGAGAACCCACGCTGCACAGGGAGAACATGTAAACTCCACGCAGAATAACGGGACGCAAACAGGCGACCTTCTAGCTGCGAGGCAGCAGTGCTACCAACTACACCACCCTGCAACCCATATTATATTATATTATATTATATAGTTAAGTCGTGTATGTCCATGTTTTAGGTGCTTTAGCGCGATGTGCACTTTTTAAATGTTCAACAGAGTTGGTAGATCTTAGTTTCCCAGCAAACAGGAAACCTGTGAACACTCCCTGCAAGTTTTCCTGAGAAATAAACTTTATTCTTGATACTCTGTCAGCACCACTTTTCCTCAAACTCAATGTGACCTGTTCATATTGTAGGAGCTGCCAGTGCACGCCAACGTTTCCGTTTAATTAGGTGGTATTGTGAAGTTATTCTTGCAAGCTCGTGTAAACATCTGTGGTGGAGGGTTTTTGTTTTTTTTTTTCTCCCTGAAGTGTCTCTGTCAGACTCGTAATGTTTCACAGCACCCTAATGACTCCATATGTGGGCTGTGAATTTCCATAACAAATAGAAAAAATGGGATTTTGGCTGCACGGCTTGTTGAGGTGTAATTTTTTTCTTTTTTTTTTCCCAGTAATGGATTTAATGTCTTTGGTAATTAAATTCAGCTGTGTGTCTATGCAGATTTAAAGTGCTCCCATGAGTAAAGGATGAAAGCTACTTGTCTTGTAAATGTGAGTCAGCCTTTCTCGACTGATGAAAAATATTTTCTTTGGCAGTGATTTGGATGTATTGGAATGACTTTTTGTCTGCTTTGCAAGCTCAGTAAATTACAGGTCATTCCTACATGAATGAACCAACAGAATGCCTTCATCAATGGAAAAGGCGCTTTTGGAAAGCGATGCAAAATCCTGCACCTCTATGAAAATAACCATAGCTAGAAGACGAGAGAACTCAAAAGTCTAATATGACTGCTGGGGCCTCTTGGGTTTGTGCCGTCTTGTGTTGTGGTGGATCCATTGTGAACTCTGTAAAGGCAGAGGAGTGGCATGGTATCTACTGTAGCTGGCTGCAGAGCCTGCAGCTCCAGACCTGCACTCTTGTCTCTCCGCCTGCCGTTCCTGATTAAGACCACCACCCAGTTCCCTCTTCCTTCAGCCAATCCAACCTCAGCAATCAACACACCTGGACTATAAATCAACCATCAACCTCTCAGAAGAGGCATCAGGGCAAACTGTTTATGTGAAATCCCAGCTGCTTTGACTGTCTGCGTCACTGTGTGGGAGTTAGCAATTTAACAAACAACACACAGACAGTCAAAGCAGCTGCCAACAGAGTTAGCAGAGTCTGGGTGAAGACTGAAACTCCAGTTAGCATCTGTCCAACTCAGTTGAGGAGTTATTCGAGTCTTGTGTGTTTTAAGGCACTTGTTTGTTTTAGTTCAACATGTACAAAATTCTTGCAAGTGCCCGTTGTCATTATCAATACTGGAAAAAATGTTGGCTCCACCTACATATACTAACTAATTAACCAACCAGCTAACTACACTATGCTATAGATGATTTACTCTCCCCATTAAGTAACCCATTGTTTCCACACTTGTCTCTGCACAGCCTGCAGTTCAGCCGAATACCAAATAGTTTATACAGAATTTGGTTTGTGAAAATGGTTTATTCTTGAACTGCAGCGTTCAGTGAAGTCATTCGCTTGGATTGTTGTGAAAATCCCAACAGGCAGCTAAGAACAATGATAACTACTTATTCTCAGAGATTTACTCACGTCTCGTTTATTGGTTTCACAATACGCTATAACAACAAGAACATTTGTACTCAAATAGTTGTGTCAAATATGTTTCAATAAATAAGTCATCCAAATTATCTTTTTTTTTTTTTTTTTAATGCTCAAAACAAATTTCATACATGACTGTTTACATACGTGTCAGTTTAGCTAATTAATAGTGACCCTTAACAACCACCTGTTTGTTTCTGCTCTGAATATTCATTGCACGTGTCTTGTTTTGCATGTCGACAGGCTGAATAATACAGATACTGAAAACAGAAGGGCTTCTGCTCATTAATGCCAGCCACTGCAGACGTCTTCATGTGAGATAGTGTGTTTACAATGTGTGTACACGAATTGCCTGGATGTGTTTCAGATAGTTGTCATTTGCAAAATGAGCCTTGGGTTTGCTTTATGTTGACGCCTCCCGCGGGCCATAGACACTAATGAGACACATTTGTTTACAGACTTCATGTCGGTATGACTTTTAACTTGTCTTTCATACATGGTACATATTTCACACGTTTCATTTTCTTTCTTTTTTTAAATCAGAAAACGTGTCATATTATACCATATATAGGAATTCTCGTTAGGACTTAGTTTGGTTAGCAGTATTGCATAAATGTGATTAGTTTACTGAGTAGATCACACCTTAAGTGTCCAATTAACATTTAGTTCACTGATTAGATGTGGCAGACAATTCCCCGCTCAACTTCTCAAAATTGATTAGTTTTGTTTTGTTCCCAGCCCAATTACGAGGGCGGACTAATTATCAAAAAAATTCCCTCCTGATTTTGTAAACAGAACTTACCGCAAACAATGACCATTGATAAGAAGAAGTTTGCACAACAGAAACAGAACCGATTGGCAGCTGTTCCCTAAAGTAAAAATAAGAAACCATTCCTTATTTTTTTAATTTGCCATCAAGGTGTGTCAACTACTAATATGAAAACATACATTATTTATCCTTAGGCCTATACATTTTAGAATTACCGATAAATATAGACCACAAGGTAAACAACAGGGTGAACAAAGAGGTTGCAGAAGACACTTAAATTCACAATTTAGACGACTGTGATGGTGTTCAAACTACAGTCTTCAACTTAGTTGTTGTTCATGTGCTCGTGTGAATATTGTTGTCATATATAAAAGTTAATATTAGAAATGTTCATATTTAGCTCAACCTCATTACGTGTGAAGGTCACAAATCATGCATTCTCCTGGAATTTACAAGCAGAATAATTCATATACAGTCATTTGTGCAACATGATTTATTTATTTTAATGATTTTTAATGCTAAGGGTTCTCCAAGAATTCAAGAGTTGTTGTGACACTTTGACTTCACTGAGGTCTGATGTCTGAGAGATTTGTAAAGGAAATATTCTTTGTTCTCTTTTTCAACTCTGAAATCCTCCCAGTGCAGAGATTTCGGATCACTGACAACCTAGAAACGTTCACAGTGTCAGATACTTTATCTTTAGAGCTGCAAAATCTATGAAAAAAACCCACAACCTTCCAACTTATCATTTGCTGTTGATGTTGTTTTACTGTTATAAAATAACATCTATATTATTGCATATTTTTGGAGTAAGACATGATCATGTAATCAAATTACTGGTATTGGTGTTTATTCATTGTATATACCTTTCTATGGGATTTTTTATTTTACAGTCATCAAAAATAATGTTTTATGAACAGCTAAGAGCACTAAATCTAAATTATGAACTGCAGTGAGAGCTCAGTCTGGTCACTGCACTGTATTTTGTATGAGAGAAGTGAAATGTAGCTGAAAGCATCTTTGAATGCTGCAGGACTCATCATCACCTTACAGTAACATTTTCAGCTTTTATTAGTGCCTGAGAGGTGCGTCGCTGAGTGAAACATGAGGAATGTTTTTCATCTCTCTTGTCCAGAGCTGTTTTGTTGTGGAGCACAGAAAGTGGGCAGGACTGTAATAATTCATGCCTAATGTGAGGAAGCACAGCTGTTACGCGTGTCTGGGTGAGCCGATTCAATAGGACGGCAGGAACAATATGCAGGAGAACAGTCATTTTCCATGTGCTTCGTTTATGCTGGAAACATTTTCAGACTTGCAGTAGAGAACGGTTTTCGGGACACAGGCGTTTGCCCAAAAAATGTGTTAAGTTTTGTGAAATTGTTGAAATCTGTCGACCAAACATGACGTCTCTGGTGTACACATCAGACACCGTTTTCACAAACACCATCTGTGAGCAGCGCTCGCCCACAGATTGCAAAGTCACGTGACTCTCACTTGCGACTTGTAGAATATTTTCCTAAATAGCTCATGATCACACATGGGTTGCAAATATGGTGTTTATTGTCGTCATCAGTGAAAAATGTCATAGTGACAGGTCAACCTAGAGCTTTTCTTAGAACGTCATTGTAGGTGCACAACAAGCAAGAACAACCCTCTTGTTGTTAATATCGGTGCAAACTAAAAGTAAGGACCTCTGAGGTGTATGGCCTGGGCACTAACAACTAGCAAAGCAATGTCAAATAAAATATGATGGTGTATGCTACGAACTGATATCTTGATACTGGAGTACATTTTATCATAAAGTCTGTCCCTCTCAGTTGACAGACATCAGCTGCTGCAAAGACACCATCGATTTCACCATCAAACTCTCCTCTTCATCTCCTTTCTGATCATCAAGTTGAGGTACATTTTGTGTCTTCTATGCGGTCCTGTTTGCTTACGTCATATCTTATGACATCACTATCCACAAGGACTTTGTGATGTAAAGGCCGACCTGCGAGTGAAAAGACGTTATATAAAAACTCTCTAGATGTCGTATATAAATGTTATTAATTTAACTATGTTGCAATTTCAGCTATATTAAAAAAA
>NW_007578030.1:264754-267198 GCF_000690725.1 Stegastes partitus
TGATGTATCAGTGAAAGGTAAAAGCAACATGGTGCATTGTCGTTCAGATTTGTCACCAGAACTCTTCAAAGAGCACAGAACTACCAATAGTTGTTTGGACATTGGATGTGGAGAGTTTCACTGTGTTTTCTCTCACCAAGCTTTCTGTCAAGTCAATACATCGATGGTTTGTTCTGTGTTTTGTTTGGAGGTTGTTCGACTGGCACTTTTCTAAGTGTGCCGTCTCATTATGCCCTCTTCTCCTGCAAGTGACAAGTGAAGGGAAAATTTGCTCTACTTACCAGCTCGATAAAACATGTCAGATGTTTGCTGTGACAGCTGCATTTGTGGTGTTTTGAGTTCAGGGCGAGAACCCAGTCCTCGAATTTCTCCATGTAAATATTGGCCACCAGTTTGTGTTTTACAGTTGCTTTTATCCAAATCCACACACATCCTAGACTAGATACTCATTCATACACACATGCAAGGTGCCCGTCTGCCACTGGGAGCAACTTAAGATTGTGGAGGAGATCGAACCACCAACCGTGTGATTAGAGGACAACCCACTCTGCCACCTGAACCACAGCTGGTTTCTCTGCAGGTATTTCTC
The DNA here is from genome assembly GCF_000690725.1 of Stegastes partitus. Lineage (NCBI taxonomy): Eukaryota > Metazoa > Chordata > Actinopteri > Pomacentridae > Stegastes > Stegastes partitus. The sequence goes on from NW_007578030.1 coordinate 265,344, forward strand.
CTGAGTTATACTTGAAAAATACGGTTAGCTGTATGGAGCCCTCACCCGGTCTACTTATGCTGATTAGCTAAAGTTCAGACATGCTACGGCTGTCCAGTAAGAGACAGATGCAGATAAAGTTGAATGATGGATTTTATGTAGAAGTTTCCAAAGTACAGATACGTGGTTCTGCAACAAAATAATAAACATTACTGATTACTTAATAACTACCAGTATTCACAATATAAACACAAGCCATGCATATAAATGCGGATAGAAAATATGTATAAGTTTACAACTCTCACACAATATTAATAAACTGAGAGAAAGGCTCCAAAAATGCCATAACTGGGGGAGTTTAGCTCAATGGGCGCTACATACAGAAGCTAAGAAGCCCATTCAGACATATTGTTAGCATTAGCCTCGATTAGCGCAACACCACAGTAAGCTAATGTAGCATTTTAGCTAACAAGAATAACATCAATATATGCATTTTACATAACATTAAACCACAGTAACATTACCCAGAGCTATCCTAAGCTGTTTACTCACTTTATCATTCATGTACAGCACTTTAGGAAACTTCTACCACTCCAGCTGTCTGCGCCACGATCTCATGATCCGCGATTGGAAACGCGAACGGCAGACGCAGTGGGCGGGGCTAGACAATTCGTGGTGGAACGTGATTGGCTGGCTGTGATGATTGACAGCTAAGTTAACCAATAAGAAACGACTAGTCTGAAACAACAAAACTGTATGAGCTGGACTGGCCTTTTTAACAATACTTCTCTGATCTGCAATTAAAGGCCTCACCAATGTTAATGCATATACATTGTGTGAAGTGGCGCGATATAAATATATTTGAACTGAACTGGATTGCGTCTTCTTCTCCCTTCCTAGGAGGTTGGGCTGTAATCAGTGACCACAGAGGGAATTTAGCGAAGTTTAGACGAGTCAAAAGATGTAGGTCAGGGGTGTCCAATCCTGGTCCTCGAGGGCCACAATCCTACATGTTGTAGATGTTTCCCTCTTCCAACACACCTGATTCAAATGATCAGGATCGTTATCAGGCTTCTGCAGAGCTTGATGATGAGCTGCAGGTCTAAAACATGCAGGACTGTGGCCCTCAAGGACCAGGATTGGACACCCCTGATGTAGGTCGTTATAAAACCGACTGCAGTTAAGAGGCTGCCCTGCATCAAGGGACATTTTATTGTACGACACAAAAACAAACTTGATGCTTTATTCGCAGTATGAATAAAAAATGCCACATTGGGATTGAATATGTTTCCCTCAGCATTTTTCCTCTTCATTAAGCAGCAGGTTAGCTCACGTTTTCTGATAAACAGACATGTTTTGCGTCTCTGTGCTCTTTCTCTGCACTCAAATGTGCTCACCAGCCGTGCAGGACCTCCACCTCTCTCGCTCTGATTCATCGTTCCCTTTTGTTCTTTTTTCGAGCCGTCTGCTTAGCAGGTACACAGAGCTATAGAAAGAGCTGCAAGGTCTTTGATCTTCAGCTGGAGGTAGGATGAGGATTGTCAGTTCATTTAAATATTCACAGTTGCAGCATTTGATTAAAAGTAGATGTGAAAAATAATACGGAGCAGTTGACTCGCAGAACTATTCAGAGTTAAAGTTTTGGTGGTGAACCTCATGCAGAGTTGTTGCTGCTGATTTAATGTTCCTCTTTTCTTTATAATACTCTCAATCTGATGTCTTTTGTTCCTTATTCATGCATCAGCTTTTCTGCACTGGAAAAGATGAACAGTTCTTAATTACCTCAATTGTTGAAAGTATTTCTTGAGTTTTTTCAACAATTGACAAATATTTGAGTTCGTAATTTACCAAAACAGGGACAGACAGTAACTAAATC
>NW_007578030.1:268589-274679 GCF_000690725.1 Stegastes partitus
GATTTTGTCAGGATCCCCTTTTCTCTCCCTCTCATCCAGCCTGAGCCCAGCTTCTGTCTGTCTCCCTCTCTGCCTCTCAGCACCCAATCAATGACAATCACTCACAGCTGAAACTTCTGACTCACCTGCTCCCAATCACCTCCTTCCCATAAAGACCTGAGGCCTCATGTACAAAGGGTGCCTATGCACAAAAATGTGGCGTACGCACTTCTCCACGCTCAGATGTATCAAGAGTGAAATGATGGTGGAAATGTGCGGTCCTCCACGCCAACTTCTTGACTGGTGTATGCATGTTTCTATTGCTTTAGAGCTGTTGGTGACACCATGAGGAATGACCTTTTTCACATTATTAACAGAGTGATATGCACATCAGAGATACACAGATGAGCAACACCCAGGTGTTTAATATCCACTCATCTGATTGCAAAGTCTGCGTAAAATGGTGCAGAAGATGCCGTTAGCAACAATGGCAGCTTTGGTGCTATTGGAGGATATTGCCAATGGAGCAGTGCGAAGAGAACGGGTTTCCAGAGACCTCAGGGCGACGACTGGATCATCAGCCACTTCCCAAGGCAATCCTCTTGGAACTGTGTGCTGTGGCCATTATTAGACACAACACGCCCAGGAGCCCTACCTGTGCTCATACAGGTGATGACCACACTGGGCTTCCTCACCACAGGGTCATTTCAAAGGGAGCTGGCCGACCGATCGGGACTGTGCCAGTGGACACTGAGCAGAGTCATGCCAGCTGTAATGGAAGTATCTGAATGTCAGCCAGATATATCAAGCTCCCATACACTGCAGTTGAACAGGACGACATGAAAACGCAATTTGCAGTAGGGCTGGACCCGAATAGCCGACTATTTGTTCGCTGTGCTGGAATCAGGATATCAAACTTGATCTCCGAATATCCCCACCGCCGCAGAAACGGAAACACAGAAACTGGTCATGTGATGTGATGGCATGTGGCGTCCTCCCCAATATGGCACACCGGCACGCCATCCCACTGCCAGAGCAGCACATCCCTCCACCAGATGAACCACATGCTGGACCCATCGATGCCAACCTGCCCGGGAGGCCAATCAGGCCCAGCACCGTGATTTCAACCATATAAAAAGGCAAAGACACAGAATGCACTTGTTGATAAATGCATGTATTGTGTTATTACTGTCTGCAAGTACATTTATTAATCGGTCCAGGTGCTCATTGATGCCACCGATTGCCCTCATGATGTCCTCACCCGTGCTGTGCTGGAGTCACAAGAGGACACAGCGGGTCGGACGGGCATCAGCAGCTAGCTGTTGCGGTGGACCGGAGGATTGGCTGACGCTGGGGAGGCTGGAAGAATCCACCCGGTCTGTGACACGAGGCTGGGACTGCGTCTCACCGTCTTCTCCTGCCTCCCTGTCTGTCTCATGTTTAATTACTCAGCTTTTTTCCAATAAAGTCTTTGATTTCCTCATCGATATCCTGTCATGATTACACAGGAACCTTTATCTTGTTTGGCTGTGAACAGATGATTGTATGACCCGTATAATGAACACATTTGTGAATTACATTATATATTTTACTTTAGGGGTGATCCGAGTCACCCACATGTGCTCCCACCACCCGTGTGAGAGCAGTGTCACCCACAATAGCTGCTCAAACGGTTTGAGTTCATCCTCTCCTTTCCCTCTGCCTGTTTTGGCCACGCTTTGGCGGTGGACAACAGTCGTCCTCTTCACATCCACCTTGATGTCCGACCACTTTTTTTGTTCACCTCTGTGAGTGTGCGCTGCTCGGACCCCACAGCATTCACCGCCTCACACACACTCTCCCACTCACTCGTCTTGTGTTTGGTGTTGATGCTAGTGGTGGCAAAAAGAACATTTTTTAAAGGCCTAGACTTCGTTTACATTCTGTAAAGTTCCTCTTTTCTTACTCATGGCTTCTTGCTGTTATCTGATCATGCAGAGAGGGGAATCCCACCTGCAGGCCCTGTTTATACTAATCTGCATATTTAAATGGGGAGGGAGGAGTCTGGTGCTCCAACATGTGAGGTCAATTCCACGCTGAGTGGGATGTACAAAGGAAATGTGCTTGGATTCAGGCTCACTTTCATTCATCTGGATTTTTCTGTGCCTACAGTTTTCTGAATTGAAGCGTGCGCCAGGTTTCAGTATGAAATCCATGCAAGTCTTTGAAGGCAAGAGCTGGGGCCTCATGTACACTGTGCCAGGTTGTCATTCCATTCACCACTTTCACAGCCATGTGTCCACCTGCCTTCTCCTGACAACTGTCCCCCCAACCAGTTTCCAGCCTGCATTTCCCAAAGTCTGCCTGCCATTTCCCCTGCTGTAATTTTGGTTTCTGGGAGTATTTCTCCATAGTTTGTTTAATTAGTATTTTCCCTGTTTCCANTGCCCTTGCATCTTGACTCATCTCTTTCTCGTTAACCTCTGATATCATCTAATATCTCCTCTCGCTGCCCTCTTCCCGGATACTTCTCATTCTTCATCCTTCCCTCCGCAATTACCGGCTGTCTCCCTTCCACTTTTTCTGTTCTGTCAGGCAATCTCACGTCATTCACAAACGCTGTTTCTGCCGCTAACTCTCACACCTTTTACATCTCTTTTCCTCGCCTCCACTCTCCCTGTCAGTCTTTCATTTGTAAGCGTTTTCCTCTGTTCTGAAGTTCACTGTTCTCCTGCCTTTCTCAGACTGAGTCATTTCTGCAGAGCTTTGTGGTTGGTCAATGAAAACCAAATTCAATAGGCGAGAAAAAATAAAAAAAAGAGAAGATACCGACTGCTAGTACAGTCAGAACTAATGATCTATCTCAGCAGGGGAGGAAGGCGATAGAGGGAAAAGTGCTGCGAGTTAAGAGAACTATGGAACTGAACCATTTTCTGAAAACACTAACTACAGTGCATGATCATGTGATTTTAATACCAATACATTCTAGGGAGTCACTTTTATTGGGAAAAACATAGCAAACAAGGGACAGCAACCATGCAACCATATGGAGCATCACTATGAAAGCTTGACCTGACAGCAACCCAGAAGTGGAAGCAGCGACGGCAGGAGTAAAACATGCAGTGACATTAGTCTTTTGAAAAGTTTTCAAAGACATTTCATAACAAAAAACCACCTTTAATCAAATAAAATAACATTTAATGCCATAAAAAAGTATGTTTAAACATTAAAAACTATTGTAAAAGACACTCAAAAGAGAAATCATTAATAGAACCTGAAAAAGTAAAACTCAAAGCATGGTAGATAACTCTTAGGATTCAGTTGAAGGCGTTAGAAAACTTTTAAACATGGATTTTGTCAGGATCCCCTTTTCTCTCCCTCTCACCCAGTCTGAACCCAGCTTCTGTCTCTCTCCCTCTCTGCCTCTCAGCACCCAATCAATGACAATCACTCACAGCTGCAACTTCCGACTCACCTGCTCCCAATCACCTCCTTCCCATAAAGACCTGAGGCCTCATGTACAAAGGGTGCATATGCACAAAAATGTGGCGTACGCACTTCTCCACGCTCAGATGTATCAAGAGTGAAATGAACATGGAAATGTGCGGTCCTCCACACCACCTTCTAGACTGGTGTATGCACGTTTCTATTGCTTGGTGACACTTTGAGGAATTACCTTTTTCACATTATTAACAGTTTCCCAGCATCACCTCTGAGTGATATGCACATCAGAGATACACAGATGAACAATTAACACGCCCAGGTGTTTAATATCCACTCATCTGATTGCAAAGTATGCGTAAAATGGTGCAGAAGATGCCGTTAACAACAATGGCAGCTTTGGCACTGTTGGAGGATATTGCCAATGGAGCAGTGCGAAGACAACAGGTTTCCAGAAACCTCAGGGCGAGGACTGGATCATCAGCCGGTTCCCGAGGGCTATCCTCTTGGAACTGTGTGCTGCGGCCATTATTGGAGCGCAACAAGCCCAGGAGCCATGTCCGACCTGTGCCCATACAGGTGATGACCACACTGGGCTTCCTGGCCACAGGGTCATCTCAGAGGGAGCTGGCCGACCGACCAGGACTGTGCCAGTGGACACTGAGCAGAGCCATGCCAGCTGTGTGGAATGGAAGTATCTGAATGTCAGCCAGATATATCAAGCTCCCATACACTGCAGTTAAACAGGACAACATAAAAGCGCAATTTGCAGTAGGGCTGGACCCGAATAGCCGACTATTTGTTCGCTGTGCTGGAATCGGGATACCAAACTTGATCTCTGAATATCCCCGCCTCCGCAGAAACGGAGCCGTCACCGCTAATGCAAACACAGAAACTGGTTTTTGTAGCCAAATGCGGCCTGTGCGTCACGCTCAATCCAGCTCGTCGGAGCCTGAGCGCACCATGCGCACCCCCCCGGTGACAAAACTAGTCACCCGCCTCCACCGCACGGCACCCCCGAATATTCGGGATATTCGTCATTAATTGGGACCGAATGTCCGGAGATCAGAAATTGCTATTCGGACCAGCCCTAATTTGCAGGGAGAGTTGGTTTTCCTGATGTAATCAGAGCCATCGACTCACACACATTGCTATAAAGGCACCATCACAAGATGGATTTGTTCATGTAAACAGGAAGCATTTTCATTCAATCAATGTACAGATCATCTGTGATGGGCAAATGCAATGAAGTAACATTGTTGCGAGGTGGCCTGGATCAACACACAACTCATTCATTCTGATGAACAGCATGGTTGGGATCAGGCTACAAGCTGGCACGGTGCGGGCTTGGTGGCTTCTTGGTGAGTAAAGCATTTAATTGTCCTCATATTATTCTCCCTGACACGCGTTGAGCCATATGTCCACCTGCTGCCAGCCTTCTCCTGACACTGTCCCCAACCAGTTTCCAGCCTGCATTTCCCCTGCTGTAGTTTCGGTTTCTGTGAGTATTTCTCCATAGTTTGTTTAATTAGTATTTTCCCTGTTTCCATTGAATTCCTTGTTAGTTCCCTTTGAGTTCTGTTACTTTTTTGTGCCAGTTTTTGTTTTGTTTATTATTTATATTCAATAAAAACCTGTGTAACTTGCAATCTGTCCCTGCCTGCTGTGTGTCTACACTTGGGTCCAAAACCTGATTTGTGACAGATTTAGTGGCTGTCAAATCTTAGGTTATGGAAATGTGTTTCACTTTGGTGGAGCATGGTGGATGTTTCTTCAATTTGAGCTCAGTCTCTGGGAACAGTCAGAAGACCAATGGGGTAAAAGACGTGTATTGTAAGATAACAGCAAGAGGAATTCATTCTATGATTAATTCAATCAAATAATAGAGATCTTTTTTCTGTCATGCCCTCCACCTCTCACGCTGCTTAGTGGCAGCCCCTCCTTTCCTACCCTCTTTATTTATCCCCTCAGGTGGGCGTGAGCACGGTGTGTGTGGCAGCAGTCATGTGCAACCTGTTGGATAACCTGAGTGAACACACCTGTGGTGGAGACTGGTCCACCTGCAACTGATCACCGTCTACAATAAAAGCCACATTCAGACCACTACGCGACGCCCGATCGCTGACTATCACTGCATTCACCAGTGAGCACTGTACATGGCTGAGGTTTTATACTCCATGTCATCAAAACATTTTCTATCTGATTTTTTTGAAGTCCATGTTGGGTGAGATACAGCTGGCCATCAAGGCTTTTGAGGGGAGAGCGGGCAGATGCACTCAAACTTCTTGACAGCTTGGTTAGCCTGATAAAATACTGATGTACCAAAAGAGCCAACTGATGGATACATCGGTCCCAAACTGTATCTTGGTTACTTTTTTGAGTCAAAGACAGCTGAGCCTCACCTCGTGCCTGAGGAGAAGAACGATGTCTGAAAGCGGTGTGTAGCCTTCAGTATCTCCCTCACAAATGAGCCGAGTGTGCCAGACAACATCAAAGCACGCCAGAACAGTTTTTAATGTCGAGGAAACTCTAAAGCACAATAAAAACCTGGGAGTAACACACAAGATTGTACGGCGATGATGTGCCATCCAGCTTAGCAAGTTGAATGAAACAAACAACAGTGAACTTCTGGAGTGAGATTTGAAGATTAAGGGATGCAGCTGATGTCAATCTGTTTCAGGAACTTGCCGT
>NW_007578030.1:276026-296602 GCF_000690725.1 Stegastes partitus
ATTTTAACAAAGCTTTATAAGATCACGTATAAGCGTTTAAGCAAGTCGCATTTGAAGTTCAAACCTCACCGGCAGTTATTCACTCACTGAGGCACTGGTGTCAGTTCAATGCATCTGCTGCTCTGTATGTATTTAATGAATTAAAGGTTTCCCTGCAAACAAAAGGAAATCCACTCTTGCCACAACTTTCTTAAATAATTTTTTATTTACTTGGACATAAGTAGTTTAACTTCCTCATTATTGCTCCAGACAAAAGACCTGCACTCTGAAGCAAAAAAGAAAAAAAGTTGTTTTGCACAGTTGGGAGATGGAGCCAAAGACAGAATGAATTTGTGTCAGCGTATGTAAAAGCCTGAAAGCCCAAAGCAATTACGATGAGGCCAAATGAACCCGTCACACGCTCCCCTCCTCTGAAGAAGTGACGCACAAGCCAAGGCTTAATTCACTTTCTATGCAATCAACTTAGGAAGAGCATTTCTTTTTAAAAAATCTGCATATGTTTGTTTTGAAGCTCAAACACTAACTACGCATTTTTTAATAAATTAGGCATGGCAGTTATTTTGCTGTTTTTTTTTTTGTAGGCATAGTTGCTGCTTAATTTTCATACAAAAGACATTAAGCTGACACTTCAATGCATTGGAGTTAATTACAACCCTGTCTGCTGGATGTGTCTGTATGCAAATAAATAGTTCTGTCAAGTAAATTTAGGTGGCGGCATAATTGCAAACTGAATAAGAAACATTTTATTTATGAACTATCTCACAGTTTGTTTGTGTGGAAGGGTGAAAGTGTAGATCTGTCATTTTAAAGACCAGTGTTCACTAGTGGGTGGAGATTTTCACACAGGACTAAACACGTAGATTATCACGGCATTAACTCAAAGGAAGGCACCACAACACTATAATGGTACAGTCAGATTAGTGCTATCTAAATGAAATAACACACAGCTGACATGTTTTCTGTTAAACTCTGGAAAAAGCAAGTTGTGATGATTCCAGTAGTATATGTCTTACCTGTAAACTGTGGTTGATGTAATAGAGTGGAACAAGGACACTTTCTAACACAAAATCCATCAGACTGTATATTTTCTCCTGTCTAAAGGGATTAAAATTAGGCTCATACAATGGAGCAGTAATGCGAGCGCTGTACCAGACCGTCGTGGTGAAGAGAGAGCTCAGCCGCAAGGCGAAGCTCTCGATTTACCAGTCCATCTACGTCCCAACCCTCACCTATGGTCCCGAGGTTTGGGTCGTGACCAAAACAACAAGATCGCGGATACAAGCAGCTGAAATGAGTTTCCTTCGCAGGGTGGCTGGGCTCAGCCTTAGAGATAGGGTGAGGAGCTCAAACATCCGGAGGGAGCTCGGAGTAGAGCCGCTGGTCCTTTGCGTCGAAAGGAGCCAGTTGAGGTGCTATGGACATCTGATTCAGATGGCTCCGGGGAGGCTTCCTCTGGAGGTTTTCCGAACTCGTCCACCTGGGAGGAGACCCCGGGGCAGACCCAGGACCCGCTGGAGAGATTATATCTCTCGGCTGGCCTGGGAACGCCTCGGGGACCCCCAGGCAGAGCTGGAAAGCGTTGCCAGGGGGAGGGAGGTCTGGGACGACCTGCTCCGCCTGCTGCCCCTGCGACCCGACCCCGGATAAGCGGAAGAGAATGGATGGATGGATCATACAATAGACTTGAGTAAAGCTAATGTGACAAACCAAACATATTCTCCATTGCTGTACACAGTGAAATGGGCAAAAAGGTCATTCAAATATAAAAATGAAATAAAATTGCAAGCAGCAATGGACAGACATGACACAACAGAACTACACCTGGTACCTGATTTTTTTTTTTTCCTCATATTTTTGTGACAATCGGTGTAAGACTTGCGACAAAGAAACTTTAAAAACTGCAAATTTCTCCTGCTGACATTTTGTTGGTTGTCAATAGAGAATGCTAGATTACGTAAATGTTTCCAACACAAAGACCAAACATTGTATTTTTAACGTATAACACTAAACGTTGACTGCTTTTGATGCTCGGGATGCAAGTATCCTTCGACAAAAGCATCAATTACAGCAGCCCTTCAGCTGCGGCTAGCAAGACCGTGTGACGTGTTTGAGTGAGTCATGCTTCTGCTGAGTGTCAGTCATTCTCTCCTCGCTCATTCTCCTATTGTAGGCTGGTCACAACACTTACCACTGAATGAAGCAAAGCCCTCACGATTTACTGATTTCTATTCGTTTCATTAATCCCCTTTCTTGTTGCCAGTTCGTTCAATTGTGACCTAATGCAGTTACAACACTCTCGCTCTATAACTCATGAGCTCAGATATGGATTAAATCAGCCACCAAACTTTTCAGTCGTAAATTCTACCTGAACTTCAAAGTGAGCTCATTCGAGTGCAAAAAAACCAAAAAAAAACATAATAAATTGTGGAAACCGGTGACGTTTGTGTGAAGAATGCAGTTCTGCTAACTTGGATCTCCTTGGTTACCTCATTATGATCTTCCTGTGAGGCCAGCAATAAAATTCTTGTTTTAATGCCATGTATTTCTATCAAAGTTGTTTGTTCATTCAACAGTAAAATGTCTCTTTAAGTTAAAACAGCTGAAAGTTACCTGAAACTAGCTGTTCATTCATGTGAAACATGGTTGTGAACATGAAGGTTAACAAGCAAATAGAAACGTCTGGTCTCAACCAAAACATCAAGTCGACTTAATTCTCAATCAGTTACAATGAACTGGGCCAGTTAAAAATCAGTAAAAAAGCTTTCCCTTAAAATCAAAATCATATCTTCTTACATAAAGTGCTATTAGTTAATTTAAATTGTTTTTGTGTGAGTTGCCAAGTTCTAAAGGTATCGGCTATAGGCCTCTTTGTTCTCTAATAGAGACTAAATGACTCTGATTGTGGTCCTCAAATTTTTCAGTATTAACTTTTCTTCTTTTAACAGCAGTGTCTTTCCAGAAATCATGACCTGGTAACTAAAGATAGTCCACAGCGCTTGTTGTTTCATGTAGGAACTATTTTCTTTCTAGGAGAAAGAGCAGTTCTGGTAGATTCTACTGGAGGAAGAAAATCCTGGAGACGTTGCTGTTGAGTTTGTCAAGTGCTTTATTTTTTTTTGGTTCTTTGAACACCACTGGCTGGGTGCCATCAAGTGTCATTCTATTCAAGATAAGGCAGACATCTACGCAGCAGATATCTCAAAAACTCTAAACTCACACCAAAACAAACTGGATTGAGAAATTGCACTGCTGGTAAAAGGAAAAATGCAGCTGTCATTTTAAAGTGAAATGTCCCTCTACTAATAAAACACTGCAGTTTAGGCAGAAAACCAGACATAGATCACAGTGCATCAAGACAGTGGAGGCTTTCTACCAGGTCCGAACCAAGCTGCTCGAGACCTTTATTACTTTAAACAGGGAAGCAAATGTGGAACAAAACATTTGGATTTTGGGCCATCGACACACTTTATGGCTGACCACAGTAATTTACCTTCACTGTGGCTACATGACTTTTTATTAATAATAATACATTTTATTTAAAAGGCGCCTTTCTGGTCACTCAAGGACACCTTACAAAAGATAAAAGAAACAACAATAAAAATACATCAGGCAGGGCAATTGTCACAGCAGGGAATAAGCAGTTTTGAACAGGTGTGTTTTGAGTTGAGAGAGTGAGTCAATGTTTCTGAGAGAGGGTGGTAGTGAGTTCCAGAGGCGGGGAGCAGAGCAGCTAAATGCTCTGCTCCCCATGGTGGTGAGACGGGCGGAGGGGACAGACAGGTGTAGGGAGGAAGAGGATCTGAGGGAGCGGGAGGTTAGACAGATATGTTGGGGCGAGGTTGTGAATTGCCTTGAAGGTTAACAGGAGGATTTTGTACTGAATGCGGAACCGAACCGGGAGCCAGTGGAGCCGTTGGACAGGGGTGATGTGGTGGATAGAGGCAGGACTTGTGATGATGCGGGCAGCTGAGTTCTGGACCAGTTGAAGTTTATGGAGTGATTTGTGAGGGAGGAGAGAGTTGCAGTAATCCAGACGGGAGGTGATGAGACTGTGGACCAGGATGGCGGCAGTGTGGGGGGTTACATATTCGGCTTTAGTTGCCAAAATGGACAGGAAGCGACCTAAAGGTTTATCTTAGGAAGATGATAGTTAATTTATCTAGTCAGTGCTGCATTAATGTTACACTCCAAGCAACACACCCTGGGGCAGTTGAGTGGTTTTCCCTCATACCCTGGAGAAAACACTGCATTTTATTTCAGCATTACTAGTTTTTAAAGATCCAACATTCTTCCAGGCTACATGAATATTACAAGACTAAAACATATGTTAGGGAAGAGTGCTGAAATTGCAAATATGAACTTTGCATATCCCAAAGGATAAATTCCTTTTTTTTTTTTCACCACTGTGTGAATCAGTTGTGACAACATTTTACTGAAACTCCTCTCATCCATTTACTTCTATAAACCTGACATAAAGTGTACATCCTACAACAAACTGCACACTTTAGTGCCATACATTCTTGACACCACTTGTCCTTGATGTATAGGAAGAAAGCCTTTTTTTTTTTCTTTATTTTTTAATTTTAAAAATAAATTCAAACACTGAACAGCCCTTTTGAATCTGCAGTGTGGCAGCAAGGCCATAAGGTTAATCCCTCCATCATGTGGGATATAAAAATAGCAACTCTTTTGGTATAGCTTTGGATTGTTCAAGGGAAGAAACTCTCTGAATCCATTTGTCCGCCTTTGAGGCAGCGCAAGTTGCAGATGTCCATAAAAAAAAAAAAAAGAGGAAGGTCACCAATGATCTTCTGTGCTGCATTTATCACACTTTGCAGCTTCATTCTGACCGCCTCAGTGCAGAGCAGCTACACTGTACGTCAGCAGGCTCTCAATGGAGATGTGGTAGAAGGTCACCAGCAGCTTTGTATCCAGATTTTCTATTCTGAGCACCGTGGAGAAGGGTTGTTGCTGGCAAACAACATCACTTGGTGTCCAACACTGTGGTCTGCAGTACTGGGGCCACACAGGGGAAAGTCTTTGCAGTGTGGAGGGTGAAAAGAAAGGGGGCAGACTTATCACACCACAAACTACCATCTTCAGAAGTTCTGGCGACTCTGTCAGTGATGAGGCCGACGAGGTAGAGACGGGAAGGAGTACAAAGAACTCAACTGTGGACTCTTACTAGCTCAGCAGGCACCAGTCCACAATCTCCATGTCCGCTCCGTGGGTGTTCACTTGAACAATAAACTGGACTAGACTGCTAACACCAATGCACTCTCTAAGAAAGGTCAGAACAGACTCCACCTGCTCAGGAACCTGAGGTCCTTCGGGGTGCAGGGAGCATTTCTGAAGACCTTCTATGACTCTGTGGTGGCATCAGCCATCCTGTATGGGGTGGTCTGCTGGAGCAGCAGATAGGAAGAGACTAAACATCTCAGGTAAACTAAACTGGTTAAGAATGCCAGCTCTGTCCTGGGCTGCCCCCTTGATCCTGTGGAGGTGGTGGGAGAAAGGAGGATGATGTCAAAGCTTTTGTCTATCATGGAGGACACGTCCCATCCCCTGCAGGAAAACAATAACATCACTGGGCAGCTCCTTCAGCGTTTAGAGAGATCAGCAGTCAGACTGTTCCATCAAGCCTGGTCCCAGTGGTTCAGTTCACCTGCTAGCTGTGCAATAATAATGTAAATAAGGACATTATGTGCAATTTATTTTCTGTAAACATTTATATTTTTCGATCTGCTGCTGTAACACCTAAAATGTCCCTGATGTGGGACCAATAAAGACTTAATCTGATTACATGAAAAAAGTGATTTGGCACAGAAGCTTTGATCAAGCGTGTGAAGTAATTGGTGCTGAAATGTGAAGAAAAAAAATCCTTCCAATCACGTCATACAATTCAGTATCGCTGCTTGTGTGTTTATCCGGTGATGTAGCGGCTCAATTCCGATTGTTATATGGAAACGTTACTCCTGTGTCCACAAACCTGTCCTGTCTCCAGACCGTTTTTTTTGTTGTTCAATTTCACCATTTCATTTAATTTAAAGGACCAGAACAACAAACTTAGAGATGCATTTTTATTTCACAGTCTCACCCACAGTTCTTGTCAAGGGCCTACAGTGTCACATGTTGGGAGCATCACAGGCCATTAATTTGGCTCTGTTTTTATTCTCACTCTCCACTTCCTTCCTTAATGAGCCAAGGGCAATTGAACAACACGTTGTTTCAATTATCAAGACAAATAAGCATATGGAACAGTGAAAACATTGCCCCGCCGTCCCACACTTAGAACCCTGACAGGCTATTAGCATCAAGGCAAATCAGCATGTCTGTAATGGTTTGTCTGAACTGCAAGCTACAAAGACCAATTTGTAATTAAAGCTGCAAGCAGCATTGGACGGGCCTTCGCACTTCCACGTGTGTCTGATGCGTCGAGATGCAATGCACGTCGGGGTTGCGGAAGAACACGTCCTTTTTTGTTGGCAGCAGGTGACGCTGTGACTGTAAATGGATAATGACATGAGGGCAGGATTCTGAGCCAACATGTAAAGTCTGAGGGGCCAGAACAAAAAAATAAATAAGGACGATTGCCACCTCAGAGCTGTGACAGCTATCTCCCCCTGCTTACACCCACACACATTCCCAGGGCTCTTCCAGACACCCTTACCATCACCCACCCCTGCTGATTTTGCAGAAGATTTGATTGTTTATCAAAGTGTAGAAGAGCTGTTTTTTTTTACATCTGTTGAGATTTGGTGTGATTATTCGTTGTAGGCATGGAACAGATTGTGTGTTATAGAGACACAGACAGTTTTATTTCAACAGAGGCATTTATTGGAGGAAAAAAAAAAAAAAAAGGCATGCAATATATACATAAGACTTTCCAAACACAAGTCTCAAAGACTTGTTTGATTAAAACCCCAGTGTTCTGTTACATTAAAGACACTCTGTGCCCTCTGATTGTTCAGGGTGGTTCAGGACTTTGGGTTCAGGTGAGTCACCATGATGTGTTATGTGTCCATTCAGAGACTGCAGTGCAACTAACAGACAAGTAAATGGTTTGTGCAAGTCGTTTAGAAAGCAAAGTATAGGTGTTATTGGCAACCAGCACAAATCTGGTTCAGAAGAATTCGTGCAGATGTTAATTTGCTCAGTGTGTCCTTCTCAGGATCCTTTGATTCTTTCGGGACGTTCACGACTTCTGATAGCAGCTTGGCTTCAGGTGGCTGTTGTGGTGAGAAGTTGAAGTCTGTGTGGACATGAAGTTATGAGCATCAGGGTAAATGCATGTTTGCATGGTGGATGGTGCAGGTGCAATGGTGGTATTATTGTTTATTTTTTATTTTCAAGTACTAACTTATATTAGACCAGTCCTCTTCATAAAAAGCAAGAATTTCTGTGACATGTTGAAGTTGTTTTTGTAATTTGTCCTTCTCATTATCCAAAAAGGTTGCACGACGCAGTGTTGTTCTGGCACTTCTGGATAGGACAGACATTGCCATTGTCGCCATGGTGAGCGCCATGTTTGAAAGGTCAGTTGTAAGGGTGCTGTCATCTGCGCAGGCATACTGTGAAAAGATCATAAATAGTGCTATACTTTCTTCCTGTCTGTATTCATATCGCTGTTTTGTCCAAATACACATACAATCTCAATACAATAGTTTACACAAGGTAGCAGTAACTAGGCCAGATTTACCACAAGGCTAACGGCCATCGGTTATCCCACACATAAAAGAAAAACATACAGGGATACAGATGTATATAATAACAAAAAAACCAACAGTAAAGTAAAAATAAATACATTAATGCTGACTGGGTTAAACCTTAAAGTGCTATTTCAGTAAAGTGCATTTGATTATAGTGTCTGTAAAGTGCCCACTGGGTAAGTACTGAGAGTCTATTTGTAGACATACAGGTAAGCCTGTAGGGTTTAATATATGAAACTGTAACCAACCATGAGCAACATGAGTTGTTCTCAGAGAAACCTCCTCCTGATATTCTGCTGGTGGTAGTTTCGACGGCGAGGGGAAAGGTCCAGTACTTGGGCGCTTGTCCAGCTTCAACATGAGCCGCTGATGCTTCTCCACATTTGGTCCTAGATTGTAGCGGTTTAAATGCTGTGGTGCTGAATGTGCAGCCCTCCCACCTGGGATATTAGCATCCTTGCACCCTGATTGGTCTATTAAGTTTAGAGTGTGATTGGAGGACAGCGTCTGAAAGGCTTGAATGCAGGGTGATGATGTGTTGAAATGGGGCATTTGGATGTAAATGGAATGTGGCCATGTGATTGCTAAGCTTTCACAATTAAATCTCACTAAACTGGTTTAGGACTGTGAGTAAATGAGAACTGCAGAATGATTTAGAACAGGACATATGAGCAAACAGCAGAAAACTCATGTCACATTAACCTGTATATAGAAAATACATCCTATCACGCCTGCATAAAATGTAAGTTATTAGAATGTAAACAGGATTTGTGCTTCACATGTGGTTTGCTGTACTGTTATGTTCTTTGTTGACAGAGGCTGATTTGCAAGGACGATTGCAATCAGAGATTACTTTTGCACATGCTGGTTTAAAATCACTTATGCAGATTTGAAATGAAGTTGGTTCGTCAGACACATTCGAATACAATTATTCATCCCTTCTTCAGCAGCACAATAAGTGAAAGGTCGCTGATGTAATGTGCTTTATTTAAAAGTTGTTTTGTATATGAATCAACAGTAAGCTATGCATTTACCTCCATATAAACCTTTGGATGTCCCATATGCCAATATTCATTCACAGTCATAGCGCCACCTGCTGGCAATAGGAAAGAACATGTTTTACATTTTTATGTGCTCTTATTAGCAGGTTGACCATATTCACCTCAAATGGAATGAGGTGAGCCTTTAGACATTGATAATGACTCATACCAAAAATTGTGAGTCTTCATCAAGCAGCATGCCCATGGCGACCCTCTGAACCGCTCAGCCCACTCCTGGGATGCTGGCTGGCTGCAGCTTGCTCCTGCACTACTGAGGAGACAGTGAGGCCTGAGGCTTGAATGGAGTCAGAGCTCCATCTAGTGGACAAATGGCACAATGACAGCATTCTGCACAATTGTGACACTTGACAGCATTTGACATTTTTTTAAAAAAAGGGTTACGGTTAGCACTTTGCCCAGAGCACCTTTCTGCCACAACCCCAATGTACGCCGCGTCCGACACGTGTGGAAGTGCGAGGACCCGTTCATCGCCGCTTGCAGCTTTAATTTACATTGAAATGCCCCATTTCAACATCACCACCCTGCATTCAAGCCTTTCAGATGCTGTCCTCCAATCACATTTTACACTTCATAGCCCTCCCACCTGGTACATTCGTATCCTCGCACCCTGACTGGTTTTACAGTTGCCTGCGCATTCAGCACCACAGCATTTAAACCGCTACAATCTAGTACCAAATGTGAAGACACATCTGCAGCCACGAAGTTAAGATGGCCAAGAGACACAGCACCGGACCTTTCCCCTCACCGTCAAAACTACCACCAGTAAAATGTCAAGAGGAGGCTTCTCACCATGAGCAACATGAGTTGTTCTTGCAAAGTTCTGCCTAACTTCGTAGACATATATTCAACCCTAAACTCTTACCTGTATATGTAATTGCAACCAAACAGACACCGTGCTTCCCCACTGGGCACTTCACAGACACTATAACCAAATGCACTTTATGAGGCCAAGCTAGACCTATAAAGCAGTTTACTGAAATAATAGCACTTTAAAGTAAAAGTAAGAGATTTAAACCAGTCTGCATTAATTTATTTAATGTTGCTTTTTGTTTGTGGTTTATCTTTTTGTTTTTTTCTTATTATATACATCTGTATCCCAGTATGTTTTTCCTTTATGTGTGGGATAACAGATGGCCGTTAGCCTTGTGGTAAATACGGCCTAGTTACTGCTACCTTGTGTAAACTATTGTATTGAGATAATGTGTATTCATATCGCTATCTTGTCCAAATAAAGACAGACAGGAACAAAGTATAACAATATTTATGATCTTTTCACAGCATGCCTACACAGACGACAGCATCCCCAGACCGAATCTTTCCAACATGGCCTTCGATGTGGCAACAATGTCTGTCCTACCCAGAAGTGAGAACAACAGAAGCTTTGTAATTTTTCCTTCTCATTCTCCAAAAACAACTTCTCGGGGACGCCCTCCAAGCCAAAATAAGTCACAACTGAAGACAACATTGCTGAACTTATGGCCAATGCCCCCAAATCAAACCAAGGAAACATAGAACTAGCAATAATTCTGGGTTCCTTGGCTCACAACCTTCTATCCCGAGTCAAGTGGATGGAACAGCAACTGAGGCTGTCCAAACAAGACACCAAAACCATGACAGCAAGGAACTCAAACCTAAAGCAAGCACTGAATTCCAAACAGGATGTGCTGACCCAGGCTACACACCACATCACTGAATTAGAGGAGGAGATCACGAGACAACAAGAGTGCGACAAACAAGCAGAATCTACATCTGAAAAAGAGGAGGACTCATCCAAAGCTGAAGTGGAAAGACTCAAAATAGCCCTGGATGACCTCAGAGTCCAGGCCAACCACAATGAGCAGCAGTGGGAGGTAAGCAACGAAACGCTACAAGCCAAACTCGAGAGCTTAAGGTCTCCTACAGAGAGTCACACACTCTCAAAACGTGTTTGTGTGCTTCAATCCATACGATGTCTATCAAACCCACTACCTGACCAGAACCTCTTAAGCTGCTTGGGCCGGTCTAAAATGGATCCAAACTGCCATTCACCACTCAGAAGCTGATATAACACACATGCTTCAGCAATTACAAAAGGTCACAGTCACACAAACAGAGCTAAGTGGGTATAATCACCATTCAAAATGTTTCCTGGGTGCCTTGTTGGGTGCATCTGCAACAGTGGCACCCTGTTCAATTTAGGCGTCACAACGGTCAACGCAGTGAGCCTCGCTACCATGAAACATCAAGTAGGAGCAACTGAGACGGAAATTCCCTTCCTGAGATGACAGATTGAGCTACAAAGAGAGAGTCTCCAAACTGCAGGGAAAACGGCACAAGGTACCGAAGTAGTCCTCAATGCCCACAGCATAGTCATAAACCAAACCATTAAGGCTGTAAATTCTCCTTGGTCCTCCAGACTGACTACACTCACTCAGGTAGTGTCAGCCTTAATGGCAGACATGCTCCGGGAGATTAGCTCCTCCATTGACAGCTTAGTAATGGGAAGAACTCCTCCTTACTTAGTACCTCTCACTCTAATTCAGGGGATACTAACCAACGCATTCGGGGCTCCCCCTCAACCTTTTCAGGCTCACCTAGCCTACTCTTTGGGTAGCGCCATTTCCCTATATGTAGACCCCGAACAGCACGAGTTGGCATTCCTAATTAGCCTGCCCGTTATAGATGCTAACAATATCTACCGTCTCAAGGATGTTATTAATGTTTGATTGTGAAAGGGGAATACTCATGTCCAGATCGAGACCCCTCCAGTTGTAGCTTATCATGAAACTGACCCAACTTTATACCCAGCACCAAACCCTAAAATGTGCACACCCACAAAAGATATTCACTATCTTTGCCCAAGCAAGCCTTTTATCCAGGACAATGTACATGGTCTTTGCGGGTTAAACCCCATGAAGGACAACAACTTTTGTCTAGCCAAGGCCACACCCCTCGCTCAGATAATCACGGCCCAAGCTGAAATTGTAGGGGACAGATGGATGGTAAACACCCCCACCACCGAGGCAACCCTTACCTACGATAAACACAACACCTTTACTCAGATTACCTTAACCAACCACACAATGTGGGCTAAGGTTCCTAAAGATGCTATACTACATATCAATGACCTAGCACTGCTTTTTCAATTCCCTTTGTCTTTGCACTGTTTTTTTCAATTTGCACATTTTGTACAGTTTTATTTATTTTATTCACTTATTTTTATTTTTAATTTTTTAAATAGCATTTAACTTTAGCTCTTTTTCTGTTGTGATTGGTGTTTTTCTCTTGCTGCTGTACCACAGTAATTTCCCAGACTGGGATAAATAAAGTATTTTTCTATTCTATTCTATTCAGAGATCTACGAAGCTGATTTAGTAATATCTCGACTTTTCAAGCAAAATTCCTTCGAGCTGGAACCCGCGCTTGAGCAACGAATCCAGTATGAAGGTACTCAAATTATAGACCTCACACCAGTAGACACCTCCTTGGCGGCCCTCACTAAAACTCCCGAAATACCAACCTCTGATCCAACTTGGGCTTGGACAGCCGCTGACAGCATACTCTGCGCACTCAGCGTGATAGGTTACAGCCTAACCCTCGCCCTGTCCGCCAAAGTATTTCGTAGGTTAAAAGGCATTGAAAACACACTTGGCAGATGTACCTCCGCATGTCCTCGCATTTTTATGCGTAACAAATAGAATCCAGAAGACGGGAAGCCAGAACCGGAGGTGCTAATTGAAATTCTGCCAGATGCTCCTAGTAGAAGCGTGGAGGCAGGGTATAATGAAGAGATCTTGATTGAGGCTTTAGATAACGCAAACTAGACAGCGTGTGTTCGGACAGTTTTGTAGGTTATGTACTAACTGTAGACGACTTGCACATCCTGATCGCTCTGTGTTAACACCAGCCGTTTTAGTTGATTGGAAGTCTTATGCTTTGCTTGTGATTAGTCAGCTATTTTACCATTAAAAAGCTTTTCCCCCAAAAAAACAGCAGATTTTCTACCAGCCACAGAACTTCTCACTTTGGTCTCCTTTTGTTACCAACTTTCAACTGCAACACGCTGACCCCACTCTGGTGTTGGGAGAGATGTCGCCTTCAGCTTCACAGATGTCACTGCACCTGCATCCAAATCCAAGGACACTGCAAGTATTGAGCTTTCTCTCTCTAAATGGGTGCTTCTAGATTCAACAGTTTAATCTGCTGCTTCCGGGGAAGGCTTTCAAGCCTCTGGGCCACACTTCTGATCTTCATTCGGTTTCTCACTCTCAGATTCTGACTCATTTTCATCATTGTTTGGATTTTATTTTTGTGTTTGTTGTCGTAGTTAGAAATAAATGTTTTGTGCGTATACAATTGTTTCTTGTGCTTTCTATAGTTTACTTTCAGTCACTGTACGTATGCGATCTTTATCGTTACCGAAGCTCAAATTTAATTCCCTGACACTATAAAACACTCTTGATTGATCACCAAGAGTAAACAGTTTTAGAATTATTGTGCTGACTGAAATTATATCTGTGGATGAATAATTTAAAGATTGGTTTTGATCATTTTAATTCATGCAATCATTTGCTTTTGTGTGGAAATAAGTCTAACTTATTTCCTACCCTACAATAGGTTGTAGTTGAATATAAAAGATTTGGTAATTAATACGGATATATATATATTTTAACATTACACAATTACCCTGAGGTACCCTACCAAAGGGATCAATAAAGTTTTATCTTATCTTACATTAAAAGACAAAATATGAGCCTCAAAATAAACAAAAAATAAAGGGACTTTATAAATATATGTACCGTATTTTCCGCACTATAAGGCGCATCTAAGAGCCTTAAATCTTCTCAAAAATCGGCCGTGCGCCTTATGTGTGCACTGAGTTCCAAAATCTGTCAAAATGTTGTGCGACTAAAAGATCATACGGTGGCACTATGTTGGCAAAACTGTGGAAAAACAGGTGATCCCTCACATATTTTTTGGGATTTTCCAGTTATTAAAGAATATTGGGAGAATGTCAAAATCGAAAATATCCTGAATGTGGAGGTCCCACTGGAACCAGAGCTGTTTTTGTTAGGTGCCATATCCGAAGAACAATATAATCCAGATGAGCAATATGTATTTAGAATTCTTTCACTGATTGCAAAGAAAATGATCTTAGCGAACTGGAAGACTGCCTCCATTGGGATGTCTGGTGGTTTAGCAGAGACTGAAGAGTGTGCAGATTATGGAAAAAATGACTGCAACTTTACAGATGACTATGGATACTGTTGTGTATAAATATATTATATCATGTGTGAAATATAGTCCTTAAGGTTTAAAATATAAAAGAAGCTACACATATGGCCATAGTCATGAAATGTTTTCTTTTGAAGAAGTTGCTTGGGTCTGTTTCTTTTATGGTTTCACAGGACAAGCAACAGATGGAGGAAAAGAAGTCCATATAAGGATGCAACCATTCAGTGTGATGAAGATGGGCCCAATCAGTTGTTCTACGACCTGACCAGGCATCACGTGACTTAGTAGTAAAAGAAGGGTCAGAGGCAACAGGAGTAGTCTTGCTTTGTCTGATGCCAGGGAAAGTTTGACCCAGAGCTCTGTAATGCAATATTCATTGTGTAATTAAATTGATTGAGACCAAAGTGAATCCGATCTCATCTTTAGAAACGAACACGCAGAGAAGACAGTAATTCTCTAACAATACCTTTGAAAAGAAATGGACTCAAGTTTCACAATATCTGAATGTCGAATGAAGGGTTGGAGAATCAGGGACAATATGAGGATATGATGAATTAGGATATGTATATATGACCTATGATGAATTATTGCTCCTATACCTGTACCTAAATAGGGATGGGAGAGTGGCTGAGAGAGGTGTATGTAAAGAGACTGGGTGTTTTTTTCTACGCATCACCGTCCCTGTTGATCTGCGATTCCATGCGCGCCCATCTCACAGTTACTGTGAAACACCAAGTGAAGCAAACCAATTCGGAGCTAGGATAAACAAAAGAACTCCAACCGCTGGACATTGGTGTAAACAGGGCGTTCAAAGTGAGGTTGCGAGCGGTATGGGAGCAATGGATGGCAGACGGCAAACACACCTTTACTAAGACAGGGAGGCAAGTTACGCCACCATTTGTGGATGCCTGGGCTAAGGTATCTGCTTTAACTGTTATCCGAGCTTTCGCGAAAGCCGGCATCATTGCTGAACAACCGCCTGACAACGAAACTGACTCCGACAATGATGAGAGGGAACCTGGCATGTTCGATGGCGAAATTACCCATCTGTTCAATTCAGACACAGAGGATGAGGACTTTGGTGGATTTGTGGCAGAAGAATGATAAAAACATAATGTGAGTGTGTTGCTAAATAGTCGAATAAAAGTCAACTAAACTTACTGTTTTGCTTCAGTTACCATTTTTTTGTAGACCATATGTTTTAACATGCGCCTTATAATTCGGTGCGCCTTATGGTGCAGAAAATACAGTATATGATAAAATTGATGAGCCTTTGTGAGCCTCTTTTGAGAGGACTTTTTGAAATTTTTAAAAAGTGAGTTTGAAGAATAGTGATATTTGGTTTGCGCAAGTATGGGTAGAAAAATTTACACACCAAACTCAAAAAATTGTCCTTTTACTTTCCATCCTACGTACCAGTTTTCCTCTGTCTTTCTTTCTGAGAGTCTTTCAATGAGTCTGTGTGATTGTTTGAAATGAGGCTATATGTGAGGAGACAAATCAACTCCATAGATTCAAATAGTGGAGAAGGTAGATTTAACAGTAAGTGGATAATTGTATACTTTTGTTTTTCTGAGATTTTGTTCTGGCTTGTATGCGTTTGTGCTTCTTGTTTGCATCTTAATAAACCATGTTTTGTAATTCCCAGATGACATCCATTCACTACTCGTCTAAAACTTTCAGCTGAGAGACGGGAAGACTCTTTGAATATATGACCTCACACAACATTGAACTGGTTTCCTCAAGTTGCAAGTTCCTTGTCGAGTTCTGAGAGAATGTGAGATGAGAATACATTTCAAAATGGGGTCACAGAAACTTTGTGTGTATTGACTTCGTTTTTCACAACAAACAATTCTAGCTTTTCTATTCTTACAAGGAAGCTTGGACCCAACATGAGTCAGAACTTCGACAGATACACATTCACATTTATACAACAAAAGCAAATAAACTTCTTTTGAGAGTCTAATCTGAGCCCCTGTCAATCATGTCTGCTGTCAAAATGTCAGACTTTTCAAAAGAAAACTGATAAGAAAACCAGGCAACAACAGAGCGAAGGCGGTTTTAGAAATGCACACAAGCAGAAGCAATTTTAATTCTTTGTCAGTGGTGGCACAACCTGGGACACAAGCAAATTATTAGCACGCAACTCCAATTCACACCTCCATCTTTTGTAACATGTTTAATCAAGGTCAGCCACTGTTCTGTCAACTAAATGAAATAAGCTCTAGCTGAATAACAGTTTTCATATTGAGAAGCTCCAATTAGCAACATTTAATTAACACTGATTGAGATGACATTATGAGTCAGCAGTTGTCCTCATGTAGAGCCTTTAGATTAAACATGAATAGAGTTTTTAAGACAACATTACAAAAGGATGGTGATTACAGGCACATGGTTGGTACAGGCCGCCAGATGGAGGGGGGCATTTCCCAGACTGTCTCGCTGGTTGGGGTCGGCACCATGGCTCAGCAGCATTTATTACTCATTCTAGTAGACTCAACTTTTGATGCATGCAATATGCTTTCATTAGTTGGGGTTTAAAATCCTAATACTGAATCCTTCAATGTTCTGCTTCCGTACTTCATAACATGTCAGTTTACTAAGTTATTTCTTTTGGCTTAAGTTATTAAATATGACAGGAATGTGGCACTGACTTTTGGAATATTAAGTGTCGCAGATATAAATCATCCACACCTCACCTGCTGCCTACAAAGTAGTTTCCAAATAGTGTTGCCCCCCGTAAATGATTTTCCGCTGCATAAAGAACCATTGCGGTGTTGTCATTACTTTAGATGGCTGAGCTGCTCTGCTGCAGAGGGAATGAAACTGCACCAGTGTTTCAAATGTATATGCATGCGAGTGAGTGAGTGAGTGAAATGGATTGAAGAAATAGTGGCTATTTTATGAGCTTATTCCAAAACAACAATAGCTCTGCCAAGTGACTAGTGTGACTGGTCACAGAAAATAGTACATGCTGCACTTCTCAGTCTTCCTTTGTCCCGGTCGAATTCATTTTCCACAGAAAATGCAAACAAAAATGAGAATTGTTCAGTTGATATGCAAAAATCACTGTGCCTTTGAACCAATTCAAGATATAACAGGACCACCTATGGTTATTTTTGATTTTTACCTTCAACCAGGAACATTTCCTTGTTTGAGTGCCATAATAATAAAAGGCTTTATTGCCATATACAGAAAAAAAAAACTATTTATCAGGGCACTGAAATTCTTAAATTTCTGTGTATTTCCTGTAGTAAAAAACAAAACACACACCAAGCCAGGAAATGAAACAGAAAGATAACCAACAGGTTTTTTAAAACAAATGTATGGACTTTAGAATATTTTCTATGTCGACAGATACACTCACATACATACCATTGTTGCATGCATGTATACAGAGACTCAGTCAGTGGGTTGGAGGTGTTAATCAGTCTTATGACCTGTAGGTGGAAACTGTCTCAGACTTTACATTTTGCATTTCAGGCTCCTGTACAATCTGACAGAAGTGAGAAGTGGTGGTGCGGAGTGTGGGTGGGTTGCTTGATGGTACTGTGGGTTCCTATAAGGACACTCTGCTGTTTGCCATCCCCGACAGGTTCGCTGAGTTGTTCCTGTGATGTACTGGGCTGAAGTAATGGAGCAATAATGAGTACAGGGCGATGTACATGCATACATCAATGAACTGCAAAACAAACCTCTGGATGGTGTATTCATCGTTGCTGGGGATTTTAATCATGGCAACACAAAGACTGTCCTCCTACACTATTGTGAGCACGTAGACTTTGCAACCTGGGAGAAAACACACTGGACCTGGCCTGCACTAACATCAGGAAGCCATTTGAGGCCGTCCCTCGCTCCCACCTTGGCTCCTCAGAGCATCTCTCTGTGATGCTAATTCCTGCATACAGGCCTTTGCTTCACCAGAGAAAAACCTACAGTGAGACAGATTAAGGTCTGGCCAGAGGGAACCATGTCAGGACTGCTTTGAGTGCACTGACAGGCCCTTGTTCAAAGATACTTCCACTGACAGTGCATTGACCAGGAGGAGTAATGCAGCTCTGCATTCATACACAAGTGCATAGAGGACGTCTGTCACCCAGGACATCACAGCTCGGGCCAACCAAAAAACACTGGATGACAGCTGAGGTGTGTTGAATGCTCCCTTTAAATCTAGGTTGGCCCTTTGATCAGCAACCAAGCCGTCAGGACAGGAAAAGAAAGAAAATCCTGAGCTACTTTATGAGCAGGTGACCACCAGACACATGTGGCAGGGAACTGAAAGCATCAGACTACAGGGCTTCATTTTTCTGAATGAACTCAAATACTTTGGATGGTTTGAGGCACTCAACGGCACACCTATGAGTGTTACGGCCCAGCTGTCTAGGGTCTACTGGGGGTAATAAAGAACCAGTTATTGATTGGGTTAATCGATTTATTGTGTCATGACACAAAAAAAAGCCAGCTACAATAGAGTTCTTAGAAATCATCTCCCTATACAGAGGTCACAATGACTATTTGTGTGCAATATATAAGGTGCAATGCAATATCTTAATCAATGTACAGTGTACATTAACAGGCTCTCTGTCCAAACTCTTGCAGTATACGTAGTGGCTTATTTTCTCTATAGTGGCTATATTTTTAATTTTTGTAAGCCAGGTGCAATGAATTTTTACTCTGTGCACCTGCTTTGATGTGTATTTTGAATGACAATGAGGGCTACCTAGATCTGGTCTAGCTGCATGCCACATCTTATGTGTAAAGGGTGGAGGAAATACTTTTGCAAAGGATAGAGTGAGAATACACCTGTGCATCCTCACTCATAACTCCTCTGGTAAGAGACATCCTTCAGGATTGTCATAGCAGCTGCCGCAACCATTACATATTGTCGTAGTTTTGTGTTTTTTCCAGGTCTCCTTGCCTTGTAGTTCCCTTGCATTTTCATGTTTTAAGTATGCATTAAGAGGAATGCTTTGGAATTGTTTGACTTATCTCGGTTCCAAGTTTGTTTCTTTGGGCTGTCTGGTTTAGGATTACATTTTATAATTATTGGCTCTCTTGATACAGACTAAAATATCTGGGTTTCTTCTGTCCTGCTTGTGGGTCCAACCAAAAATTAAAAAATATTCAGCCTTTCTTCACCCAAAGGTGTGTGTGTGGTAAGTGCACATCTTTTGCGATACAAAGGCTGTTTTCAGTTGTCGATGCATGCAAACTGTATGCAGCAATCCCTGCAGGAGCAGTTAACAAAACACACACCATCTGTAATAAATGCATGCAATGGATCTGAGCTTCTCCATGCTATCTTATCTAAACACCAATGGCATATCTGATTTAAATAATAAAAATAACCAGCTGTGTCTCATTTAGAGATCTAATGGAAACCAGTCCATCACTATGGCACATGTGGTTGCCCTTTTCCCAAATGGGAAATCGAAGAGATGCGTCCTTCCGTGTCGAGGCGTGTGACATATGGTACAGCTGGTTCGTGACACCTCGAACTTCACAACATGACTGCTTCCGGCGCCACGCTGAGTGGCAGCACGGTACAGCAGCTCACGTCTTTTATTCTTTTCCTTTTTTTTTGTACTTGTTTTTCATCAGTTAGTGCAGTAATGGCCACTCTTAGTTTCGCTAGTTTTATTCTAGTTTTGCTGCTACTTTTTACAACTGAAAGCTTTGTTTACACACAGGACCAGCTGATTGCGCTCAGTAAACCGCTGCTACTGCACGGAGCGAGGCCTAAAATCCCCGAGGAGCTACGAAGGAGACGCCGGGGTTGCAGAGTTGGAGCTAAGCTGAAACCCAAGCGAAGGAAATTCAAACCTGCTGTACCAGCGATCATCATGGGGAATGTGAGATCTTTGGGCAATAAGATGGACGAACTTGTAAAGACTCAGAGGGAGTTCCGTGAGTGCAGCATCATGTGTTTCACGGAGACATGGCTACACTCGCTTTTCCCGGATTCCAGCGCTGCTGTACCCGGCTTCCAGACAGTACGGGCGGACAGAGACGTGGTGAGGAGCGGTAAGAAGAAAGGAGGGGGGATTACACTGTTTATCAATGAGAGATGGTGTAACCCTGGACATGTTACCGAGAAGGAACGTTTCTGTAGCGCAGACATTGAACTGCTAGTCGTGGGAATGCGTCCATACTACATGCCAAGGGAGCTCACTTCCGCCATTGTAGTCGCTGTTTACGTTCCCCCATCAGCTGATGCAGAGGCAGCGTGCCACACCATTCACTCCACCGTCTCCAGACTACAAACTCAGCATCCAGATGCTTTTATAACAATAACTGGGGACTTCAACCACGTTACACTGGATAAAATTCTCCCAACTTTTTACCAGTTTGTTAACTGCCCCACTAGAGACAATAGAACACTGGACCTCCTGTATGCAAATGCAAAGGATGCATACAGTGCCACCGCCCTCCTCCCACTCGGCAGATCTGACCACAACCTGGTCCTTCTGACACCGAAGTATGTTCCTCTTGTTCAACGGCAGCCTGCTTCCACAAGGACTGTTAGGAGGTGGAATCAGGAGGCCAAGGAGGCTCTGCAGGACTGCTTTGAGTCAACTAACTGGGAAGTGCT
>NW_007578030.1:297631-298202 GCF_000690725.1 Stegastes partitus
ATGTTGCAGGAGTTTGAGAAGGTCAGGAGGATTTTTAATAAACATTCCAATGCACCTTGAGCCCTCCAACAGCCTGAGACAGAAGCTGATCCACCGTAAGGACAAGACACTGAGACACAAACAGAGCAACGTGGTGTACGCGGTTCAGTGCAGCGAGGAATGCCCAGAGAGGACAGATGGTTTGAGAGAGGAGTAAAAGAAACCATCTATGTCAAACTGGAAAGACCATCACTTAACAGAGGTGGAGGTCTGAGGCATCACCTCTCACCTGTTTACAATTCAGTCCTAAGAACTCTCCCCAGGAAGATGAAACCACATTCACACCCAACCATAAAAAGACCCTAATGAACACCTTTGCAGGAAGAGTACTACCAACTTGCATAATGATGGGGAGGAGCAACAAACCCCCAGTAGAAACTGAAACTCAAGTGTTAATGGCTCCTTAAGGATGGAAGTATCGAACTCCCAACTCGTCAGACAGAACTGATGAAGCCTCTTGGATGAGAGATGAAACATCAAGAAACTCAAGCAAGTCCAGTTGCTACGATTGAACTACGAGAATATCAGATGA
>NW_007578030.1:298212-300160 GCF_000690725.1 Stegastes partitus
GACGTTCAACACAGTGCTGACAGTGATCAGCCAGGCAGTGTTTGTGATGTGGTGATGGAGTCATCTTCTCAAACTGAAGACGATATATCATTGGGGGGGTTGGGGGGCCTCCACACTGGGGGCTGTATCCGGTCTGCTGCTGGGGGTGGTCCACTTTTTTAGCAAAGTACTACATTCATCCATATCTAATAACCTGTTGTCATTTCACTCAGTGTATACTGGAAGGACAGCCCATGATTTCTGACACAAGTCAAGGGACTGTCAAGAAGATGAGGGAAGATGTTACCACAGCTGTCTCCGTGAATCTGGTTAGTTTCCTTTTTTGGCTTTTCATCATTTTCTTTGTGTTAAGGTGTCTTAAAGTTCAGTACCAACAGGATTGTTTTGTGTAGTTTATTTATTTTTTTATTTATTTTTAAAGTCACCATTTTGTCAGCTTAATATCAAGCTCATTTTTTGTCTGTTCATATAGAATCACTGTGGCTCTGAGGGAATGGATGACCTGCTATGGGTAATGATATTAAATTGATCTGGTATATGTTCTAATATGTTCAGAGTTAGCAACTAGATGTCACATTGTTTTTTCATATTTATTATTAGCAGTTTTAAAATATATAGCATTCTACTGAATTAGTGGTAATGCCTGCAGTAAACTTGTATGGAAGCGTACGCATAATGACAATAAAAAGGATTCAGATTGTTCAAATGACAATACTTTTTGATCAAATTGATTAATTTGAANCGGCAGCCTGCTTCCACAAGGACTGTTAGGAGGTGGAATCAGGAGGCCAAGGAGGCTCTGCAGGACTGCTTTGAGTCAACTAACTGGGAAGTGCTATGTGATCCACATGGGGGGGGGGGACCTCAACAACATGACAGACTGCATCACAGAATACATAAAATTCTGTGAACACACCACCCTGCCAGCCAAGATCGTACGCTGCTTCCCCAAAGACTTTACAACACCTCACCTCTGTCTGGCAGAGAGCATTCTCAGCTCTCTGCTCTAAAACCCTCTGTCTTTGCACTGATTTTTCAATTTGCATATTTTGTACAGTTTTATTTATTTTATTCACCTATTTTTATTTGTAATTTTTTAAATAGCATTTAACTTTAGCTCTTTTTCTGTTGGGACTGGTGTTTTTCTCTTGCTGCTGCTGTACCACAATAATTTCCCAGACTGGGATAAATAAAGTATTTTTCTATTCTATTCTATTCAGGAAGCATTCGTGGCTTTGAACTATGCACCAGCATGATTTCTATTCAGTCAGTTTGTAAAATGATAAACTTTTCGGTTATACATCCTTAACTGGAAGCACCAATGGAATCATGTAATTAGCGTAAGATGTTGTATTAATAAACCTAAATAGGTTTGTTTAGATGGTCTTTTTTTCCAACTTATGCAGTGTATTGCACATAAATTATTAATTTCACAGGAAAATGGGACCCAGACGAGTTTGTCCTGAAAAGGAAGCTTTGCAGCTCATTGCTTCTCGAGAAGACTACAGACAGAAACATGGCTAACATGAGCAAAGCCCTGACCTCCTTCACAAGAACTGCTCCTAGCCACTGGTGCAGATATGTGGACGACACCTGGCTTAAAATCAGAACACTGGAAGTAGAAGCCTTCACGGAGCACATCAACGCGGTGGACAGAAACAAAGTTCACCCAGAAAGACGTCAGAGGAGGGAGTCTGGTCTTCTTGGACTGTGCTGTACACATAGAAGACTGAAGCCTGGAAATAAAGATCTCCAGGAAACCCACTCACACAGACCAAGGTTTGCTGTTTGACTCTCACCATCCACTGGAACAAGCTGGGAGTTATCAGAACCCTACATCACAGGGTCCAGAACATGCCTCCCAGGACAGCTGGAAAGGAGGAAAAACAGAAGCACATCAAAACGGCACTTAAACCTGTGGCTACCCAAGCTGGTCTTCCATCAAATC
>NW_007578030.1:302922-311755 GCF_000690725.1 Stegastes partitus
CCATAGCTACTGTTCTCATCAGCAAGTGCCTTCTTGACTGCACTGACAATTTGTGCTGCTCTCTCCTCATTATACATGCACACAGCGCCAATTTATCTTCCTTACCCACATGACACTTTACAAAAAGACGTGCATCTTCAGCACAACATAAAGGTTCTACCCAACACTAGAATGCCACTTGGAATGCTGCTGGACAGTTTACAATGTCCAACAAGTCCTTATTTTCTGATGTAACTTACATGTTGCATATTGATTTAAAAAAAATAGCTTAGCATCACAGTTTTTAATCAATTAACCCCTGATCATTCCAGGTTATTTGTAATCAGCTGTCCTTGCTTCTCTAAGAAAATTTGTGCATTTCACTTCTGCAAATGTTTTAGCATTTTATTCATGTTTTCATTCTAACCCAAATAAAGATTTTTTTATTGTGTATTATCTAGCCAAAATAGGCAAGGCACATGAGGGACCACGCTGCTGCAATTCCACCCTGTAAAATCCTTTATTCTACCCATTGGTTGGGACGCCAACATTAGGACTTCCTTCAAAAAAAAAAAA
Organism: Stegastes partitus; assembly: GCF_000690725.1. Classification (NCBI taxonomy): domain Eukaryota; kingdom Metazoa; phylum Chordata; class Actinopteri; family Pomacentridae; genus Stegastes; species Stegastes partitus. The sequence goes on from NW_007578030.1 coordinate 303,478, forward strand.
AAAAAATGCCACTGAAAATCAAACATTCACGCTAAAGTGGCAGGAATACGACAACAGCTCACATCTCTACCCACTTTGACAAGATTTTTTCCAATACATATCGGAGGAAAATGAACAAAACTATGTGGGAACACTAAGCTGTCACACATGCCCACAGGTCACATTGTGCTCCTGCCAAAATGCTGGGGTACCTCAAATAGGTTTCAGAGACCTATACCCATCATCAGTCCAGTTTCTTTAAGGACTCTGCCAGGAAGCCAGCACACTTGGCTTCCTGGCTGTTTGGGAACTGAGCTAAGCTAGGTAGCTCCGTATTAGCTACGGGGGGGAGGCTGGTTTGCTGCTACATTTACTGGGTTTAACACCGTACAGAGCCGAGCCTCTAATTCACTAAGTCGCACCTCCAGAGCTACGAACAGACTACAATTTTGACATGCACAATTATTGCTAAAGGAGGTGGACAAGTAACTAAACATGAGGCACCCTGAACTTGATTCTCCCATTCAGACACTCAAACACAGTTTTCCCAAAGAAAGCCAGCTGATGGTGCTGAACCTTCTGATCCATAGTCCCAACTGAGACAACTCAGAAAGCCTCTCTATATAACCTCCCAGCCAGGCTGATTACCAGCAGCCCTCAGCTGAGCTCCACTTCACAGGTGCAGCAGATCTACCTGATGAGCAGGATGAGCCGTGACCTGGTTTTGGTTCAAGAAAAGAACAACTTTTCATATCAATTCATAATACATCCCACTGTGGCTCTACAGCACGAATGATGTCAGCTAGTTTGCTTTTTATGATGTTTTTACCAGGAGAATATGATCCTGCAGCATTAAGAACTAAACTTAATGGAGCTTATGCGTTAATTCAGACAGGCGGAGTCAGGGCATCACACGGCTCTTTCTGTCCAATCGTTCACCGCTTTAAGTCCAGCCCACCCACTTAACATGCTTTATAACTGAGGCAGCGTTCATTCATTCTGCCTGCTCCACGCTCACCCCATCGCTGCTCCAGCAGCCGCTACAGATGGGCAAAATGCTGCCTCCATTTCAAACATTTAATAACTATGGTTGTTTTTCATCATGTGGGACTGTAGAACACAGATGGTTCATAGCTGTACCTTGAAACCATGTAAACTGGATTTTGTAAAGATAAATTTATTGATCCCACAGTGGGGAAAGTTCAAAAGTGAGGATCAGTTAAATTGGTCTCCTTGTGTTTGTGTTCATACTATATTCATTTGAACACTGAATTTAAGGCTGTGCTGGGGAGTTTGTGATCTCAAGGACTGTCTCTGTCATGATTGCTCCACAGAATCACTTGAGCAGAGTTGCTATCAAACACAAATGCACGTCATTCCAAATAAATGGGTAAATCTGACAAAGTATCCTGTCTGCAAAAAAACTTCTGCTACACTCTTAGTAAGCGCAAGTCATGTATGACATTTAACAAATACATTTAAAATTAAGGCGCCTTCAGGAAACGCACACTTCATGTCTCTGAGGTGTTAAGCTGAGAAGTAATTGCAGCTTTAGGGTTGACACTATGCACAGTCATCACTGAAACACTCTCCCTGATTGCCTAAAACTCTTCCGAGAGTAATTTGCACACATTTTCTGCCCTGTTCACACTTGAGCTGGATGTCTTACAACCTCGGTGCAAAATTAGAATGACTCAAATAAGCCTGAATACACAGTCTGGTTGGCTCATCATTTGTGTCTAATTAAAAGAAACTAGCATCTTTGTGACTAAAGCCAGATTGATGCACTGGCGAATTGGTTTCTAAATTAAAACCCAATTATTCAGACTTCTTGCAGTGCCTGCTATAGTTTTGTTTTACCAACATTAACCCTCTTGAGTCTTTCTTTTTACTTCACTGACACATCAGACCTCAGTGCAGTTGTGCAGCAGTGCTACCCTACACTGAGCCTTTCCTAGTGGACAATAGATTCTATCACATCTTGTCTCATTAATGTGACTCTTAATTGGCAAAAACAAATTGGTTCTTGGTCACATGGTGGGACTTAGGCTCTGGTGTGGGCCTGAAAATAAGCCACTTATTTTTAATTTCTGAAAGGCTACCCTGCAGGATTTAGAGACACAAAAGACAGCTGCATTGGGGAATCAAATTGGGAAGCCAGGAAACAGACTTGGAAAAATGGTAGATAAAGATGAGATTAGCTGTATCTCTGCTGTCATAATTGCCTTGTGTCTGTCCTCTTTTGTCTGAAACAGAGCTGCTCTTGGAACGACTAACGCATATAAATGCAAAGCAGAGGTAATCAGACAGATAACAGGTTGACAGACAGTTATACACAAAGCAGTTCCACCCATCCCATCATCCACCTACATGGTTGGTTTTTGCAATAATTCTTTCATTAGATCCTTCTACAGTAAAAGCCTCTCCTTGGTGTCCATTGTCTCTGGAGGAGGTGAATGAGTGCCACAGGCTGGTCAACACCAATCAGCAGTGAATTATTTATCCAATCATCTGCCTACAATCAATCACCTTCCTTCAATTTAACAAAACCCCCAAATCATCTTCATGACAACAATTATATTGTCAATGATGGCACTCGAGCTCAGTGAGCAAGTTCATAATGTTTCTGTCTTTCTACACATTGATTTTGATTGTTAGTGACACTACAATCACATTTAAAATCTTCCAGGCACCATGGCAGGCAAAAGGCAGATATTTAGTAATGATGTGGATTAATCAAGTTTGGCATCGTTTTTGCCCGTCTGCTTACTTGAATCTGGCTGTTTACCTAAAAAAAAAAGGTAAAAGGGCAGGTTTTGTTTTTTTGCCCACACAACAGGATTTTGTTTTTAACAGCTCTGTCTGTCGGGTAACGCAGTCCCCAAGGGGACAAAAAACAAACAAAACTTATGCAATTAAACTGCATTCTTAAATAGAATTTGAGGGGAATGTAATTTACACAAGCTGTCGGGATGTGGCAGAAATGTTCTGTAGCCCAAACAATAATCACACTAATGGTGGTTTGGGCAGATGGAACACTGTATGCATGGGCTGCAACAACTTCCATCATTTGCTTTGGACACTGCAGGAAGAGGATAAAAGCCACAACCCGTGTCCAGTGTGTGGCAATACAGAGGACACACTAATTTGAATCTGGATTGTATCCTGTGGTTGTTGAGGATGTCCAACCCACACAGTGAACATTCATGTGAATCGAATTCTGTTTTGTACACAAGCCTCATGTCCTCTTTGAAGCAGGTGACGGTACTGCAGTGTCAGAATTTTGGTGTGTGTGGATGTTTTCAGGCTGGGATTGGTTTAGGATGTAAGTTGGTGTAGATTGGACATGTAAGTGTGAGTGGCCACGGTTTTTAAAAGAAAAAGGGGAAAAAACAAAAATACACGTGCTGAAGAGGATACAATTTGCCAAAGAACATATCGACTGGCCTAAAGAGAAATGGAGAAACATTTTGTGAACTGATGAAAGTAAGATTGTTCTTTTTGGGTCCAGTTTGTCAGACGACCCCCAAACACTGAATCCAAGTCACAGTACACTCTGAAGACCGTGAAGCATGGTGGTGCAAGCATCATGGTATGGGGCTGTTTCTCCTACTATGGTGTCGGGCTTGTTTATCACATACCAGGGATCATGGATCAATTTGCTTATATCAAAATACTTGAGGTCATTCTGCCTTATGCTGAAGAGGAAATGGGTGTTTCAACAAGACAACAACCCCAAACACACCAATAAGCGAGCAGCATCTTGGCTCCATTAAGGTTATGGAGTGGCCAGCCCAATCCCCAGAACTTAATCCAAAACTTGTGGGGTGACATCAAAAATGCTGTCTGAGGCAAAACCAAGAAATGCAGAGGAACTGTGGAACGCTGTCAAACCATCCTGGGCTGGAACACCTGTTTACAGGTGCCAGAAGTTGGTTGACTGTGCAACACAGATGTCAAGCAGTTCTCAAAAAAACACTGGTTATACAACTAAAATATTAGTTTAGTGATTCACAGGAATGCTAAATCATGTTTTTCAGTTTGAGTAAATATTTGAGTTTGTAATGAAAAATGCAGACACTATTTTGAACAGCCCAATGTCATTGTTCCTTCATTTTCTGTAAAGTAATTAAAATATTACATTTTTCTTGTTTTGATGTAAAATATAATGTGCAGTGTTTCCAATGTATGGAAATAAAAATAAGGATTTTGAGCTTTACTCATGTATTTTTTTTATTTATTTTTTATAATTATTTTGAACACAACTTTATGTGAAATGACATCCCCCTTTTTCCAACATAACCCCAAAAATGTGACAAAATAACAAGGACTGAAGCTTTAACAAGAATAGTATATCCTCATGGCTTCCTATCACTACAAGGAACAACCTTCTTGGAAACATGTTTTCAGGGTTTTACAAAATTGCTCTTTTATAGAAGTTCGGTGCATGATGTGAAGCCTGTTGAAGGAAGACTGCCAGGACCAATTCCTCGTGTTGACGCATCCTTTAAGAGCATCTAATTTACCATTTAAAATAACTCTGCTTTATAATTACCGTTGAATCAAGGCTGGAAGTTGCAACTCCAGGCACAAAATAATCTGGTACTTTATTTTTACACTCCATCAGACTCTAAAACAAACATTTAAAATGACTTATTTAACAATCGGCTTTTTCTTTGAAAAGCTGCTGGGAGCTGATGCTAATGACCCTGATCAACTGCATTCACATGCTGTTTAATGAGACTCCTCGTTTCCTTGACTTTTAACAGAGGTGCATACTACAAAGTAAACCAGTATTCTCTTTTATAGCAAAGCGTCTCCAAATCCAACTGTAAAGCAGCAACAAATGCCCCTTGTTTTGAGGGATTTACTGCAGAGCAGAAGTTTTACATGAACAGATAATGCCAAAAACGGTTCAGTTTTACTTAGTTTGAAGGCCTGGAGGGGACTAAGAGGCCCCATGCAGCATCTCAGTTTTATTTCTGGCTTCATCTGTCGTACCCTTGGCTACAAGCAATGGCGGCCCCCTAAGTATACCAAGCCAACATAAATGGTCAGTCTAGATCCTTGTGGTTCATAAAGTCTATTTATTGGTTGTTTGTGCCAAGGTGAACTTCCCAAATGAACATTTATCGGAAGAACTTAATTAAAACTATAGTTCAGATTTAATCTAACAACTTTAATTACCTTTAAGACAGCTTTATTGCTGATGTCAAAGTGTTGCTGCCTGTTAAGGTCATTAAAAACCCAAATAAGCCATATTACTTTGCTTGTTTGGCAGAGACAAGCACAAAGACTAATAAAATCCCCAAATTACTGTTTGGTACAGTGCGTTTCTCAAACTTAATATGAATTCGTGAACAATAAAGATTACTGGTCATTATAGGTGCTCATGGAAAACAATTGGGCTTATCTGAAACGATACACTTTCAAAGTGATTGACGGTTGTTTGAAGAGTATCAGAGCTCAGCACTTGAGAGGGACAGGAACTGAACGTCACTTAGAAACTAGTGTGTGTGTATTTGCTGCCGATTATATTCTGAGGACTTAATCAGCTGACACACCCTTATTGTGTCGGATTCCTTCCTCTGCCTCTCCAAAGATGCACACTTCCGGACTTCTCTCCGTCTGTATTCCCCTTACCGCTCTCTTCTTGTTACTGCCAGTAAAGTTGCTAGTTTCGTTTTGGTGCCTTAGGTTAAGTGTATTTCTGTGTCTTGTCTGTTTCATTACATCAGCATTGTAGTGGTATTTGATCCACTGCACCACTTGTGCACTTTTGTGATTTGGCTTCCGTACTCGGCCCAGTGCGCATTGTTGTCCCTGCATCCTTGAACTTGTCAAACTTTCCTAGCTTGGTAGTACCTGGTTCTGGTTAGTTTTCCGCCTGTGAATGATTCTCCATATCTCTTGTAAAGTTTGCTATTGATAGTGTAATCCCCATCCTGCCTGCCAGCAGACTCCTGCCACATTTCTCTGTATTATTGTATCTGGAGACTTGTGATTAAATTGTTTAAAGTTTTACTGTGTCAGTCATGTGTCTGTCTTTGCACTTCCTGTGACATAAATTGCCTTCTCCATTCTGTTTTGAGGGGAGCAATACTTTCTGCTGGATTACTTCTGTCACATATCTCAAGTCAAGATATTTGCCATTTATTTTCTTACTTTACTGTCGTTCCTTTTCAGCCAACCAATTATATATTACATGGGGTGGGACTAATCTCCCTTGTAGCCCAGAAAATGGACAAGAAAGTTCAGAAATATTGTGGAAAGCTAGTCTTTTAACCAGCGAAGTTTTGGTACTGAATCTGAACCCAACAGCAAGTGAGAACAAAACTTTAGTCTAAGAATAATGGTGTTCATGTTTGCATCCCGTAAAAGGACCCAAACACTGCTCTCCTGGGGGAACGTCTTGTTGCTGAGTAATGCCTCCATCCTCTCCTCCTACATCCTTAAGCAGACTCTGTCAAACTAGAAGCTTTTCCTCCACTGTCACAGTACAAACATGTCATTTTTCTGAGACGGGGTTGCTTAACTGCTGTTTACCAACATCCAGTGTGGTGTCAGTGCACTGAAAGCAGCGTGAGCTTTAAGAACTTGAAAAATAATAATGTGGAAGTTTGTGTCTTCCACACATTGTTTGCAGAAAACAGATTCACTGTAATACTGATGTCTTTACAAATTAAACCAGAAAATGTAAAAATGGAGCCAATCGTGGGATTTTCAACTTTCCGAAAGTCCTTAACCTGCTTGTCTGTGCACATTACATCTCTTCAATGTGAGATACATCTTTCAACAAGACAAAAGTAAGCCACACCTGAAATATGCTGCCTATACTCAGAGTTGTAACACTCCTAAATAGTCACATATGTACAGATTCAGACATTATTCAGCTGAACTTCAGGTTGATGGGAGACAATGAAAACAAATTCAAAATGTAAATTGAAAACACGTTTTTTTTTTTATGATTTATGGTGGTGTAACTTTCCTATTCTGCACAGGAGACATTTTTGAGTAATCCTTACTTCTTGCCATTTGTGTGCCATTTCTATAGAGGTGCAGGACTTTTTACTGCACCAAGAAAATGAGCCCACAGCGAGTAGAAATGACAGCAGCAAACCGTCAAACTGCTTGGTGTTCAAGCTGTTTAATTCAAAGTAAATGATTACTCCTTAAAATCAAACCTCATATTGTGTTTGCCATGATTGTCCCTCCCATAGAGAAAAACACTAATTAAAAAGTAAAACATTGTCAAGAATGTGGCTGGCACTGGGGTTGTGCATATAGTTGGGTGAATGTTACCCATGAGATGGTTCTTAAAAAAGAGAAAAAAAAAAATGGAATAAAGCTCGTCATTATTTTTGTGTGCCCTTTTCATGTTTACCCAGCAGTCCACTCCCCCCCCGCCTTTTCAAGTGACACTGTGAGATGCCTACCTTTCACATTTAAGCCTGAACTGAAGCAGCCTTCTGAATAATCCTGTGTAATTGGCCACTTCATACATTTTAGATGTCACTCATGAAATGGCTCCTTAAGGGGATGAGTTTTAATGTTGTGTTTTTAAATTCACAAGTGCTACTAATGTTTGTTCTCACTGCCCTTTCAGTCTGTGCTCTCCTGCCAGCATCCCCTTTTTTTGTGGGTAAAGTTGAAACACTTCCATTTCAACCACATGCTCCCCTCTCATCTCTGCCTGCCTGTGGATGTTAGGGTTTGCTATCGTACCTGATGTCAGCTGCAAACCTATTTCTGCTGGGTCTCCAGTATGTTTAATGAGATTCACTCTGACTTTAGGAGACCTCAGATGCTCCGTGTGCATCCTGGTCCTGATGTGTTTTAATGAGCCCATCTCTGAGGGTGAGACTAAATGACTTTTACCCCTTACCGAAAACATCAGGAATTCTCTGCCAACTTTATTTTGGCTTTCATCTTACGGCTTTGCTCGAGCTTCTTGGACCTGCAAAATTTTAGTCTATTATTCAGTTTCTTTCCCAACTACAGTCTTTCTCATCTTGAGTGTTGTAGTCTCCCTCCTCCAGTACTCAAAACTTGAAGGATTAGATCCTAGGAGCTTCAGTTAAAAGTAACTACAATAATGGTAGCTTATCCAAGTGGCCAAATAACTAATAGCCAAGTTTATTGATGATTTAAGAAACACTGCAAACTCTGAGAGATATTGATAACCCAACACTTCACCAACGGTAAAAGAAAAGCATGACTCGCTGTTAGAATAATAAATGTACCCAGACATGGAGACAGGATACAAAAGGAGGGACGGCCATCTGCCTCGACCGGTTGG
>NW_007578030.1:313325-314495 GCF_000690725.1 Stegastes partitus
ATACATGTTGCTGGTTTAGAAGAATTAACTATTGATGTGAGCTCTAAGAGGTTCACAGTAGAGAAGCTGTCCAAACACACATCTGCTTCTGTGGGCGCTTCCAGAGCTGCTGCACCTAAAGACATGGTCTGGATTTGTTGTCTAATATTTAAAACTTTATTTGTGAAGAAGGTCATGAAATCTTCACTGCTGAGAGCTAAAGGAACAGAAGGCTCAACAGAACTATGACTCCTGGTCAGCCTGGCTACAGTGCTGAACAGAAACCTGGGATTGTTCTTGTTTTTCTCAATTAAAGACGAATAATAAGCGGTTCTAGTAGTACGAATTGCCTTTTTATATTTGAGAAAGCTATCTTTCCAGGCTAGATGATATTTTTCAGAATTACTTGAGCGCCGTTGCCTTCCCCATCTCCTTACATTCTGCTTTTAAATAAGCAGCTGTTCATTATACCATGGAGCTGTTTTGTTATGATTTTTTGCCTTCCTTTTCAGAGGAGCAACAGCGTCAGTTGAAGTACGCAGTAAAACTGCCGTCCTATCAACCAGATGATCCACTTGTGTGGGACTAAGATTAGAGCTACTCTCCTTTGAGTTGGCATTGAAGAAAATAATGATGGAATTGTTTCCTTAAAATTAGTGACCGCATTATCAGATAAACATCTGCTGTAATGGAACGTTTTGGTTGTTGTACAATGGTCAATTACTGTAAATTCAAATTCAAAGGCCATACGTCAAAACAAGATCCAGGGTGTGATTAAAACGGTGGGTTGGCTTATTTACATTCTGAGAGAAATCCACTGAGTCGAACAGTGAACTAAAGTAGAGCTGAGGCTGTCGTTCTCATCATCTACATGAATATTAAAGTCACTCACTGTAATGATTTTATCTGCACTGAGCACTAAGTCGGTTAGAAACTCAGAGTAAGGAGCGGGTGGTCGATATACGACAACTAACAGAAGTGGTTTCTGCGCTTTCTGGTTCAGACTAAGGTTTTCAAATGATTTATAACTAAGTTTTGGTCTCTGGATGATTAGACGAACACATTCTTCATGCTGCAGCCAGGTTTCAGTCAGAAACATTAAATCAATGTGTTGATCAGTTGTTAGATCATTGACTAAAAGAGACTTAGATGATAAAGATCTAATATTTAATAGTCCACATTTAATTGTTT
>NW_007578030.1:315240-316364 GCF_000690725.1 Stegastes partitus
TGCTCGGGAACTACCGGAGGACGGCTAGCAGAAGCTACGCTAGGTCGCTCCGTACCGGCTACAGGCGACTGGCTAGCTACTCTATCAGACATGGTACGGAGCTGTGCCTCTAACTCTGTGAGCCTCGCCTCCAGAGCTACAAACAAACTACATTTAACACACGTACCAGTATCTGTAAAGGAGGCAGGTTCATAACTGAACATGCAGCACACAGTGCAGGAAAGAGAGGGGGAAGCCATAGTGACACTAGCGGGAAAGCTAACAAGCACCAAGTTTTAATAGTATTACTTAGAGAAGTTATGCAGGCAGTTGCTTTAGAAGCAAAAATTTATCGTGTGGATATTTTTTTTAAAGGGTGTGTGGAGATTTAATAAATGCTGGGAAAGATGAGCGGTGAACAGAACCAGCACTAGCAGTGAGCTACAGAGACAAACAGGAAGTAGTACGTCACCTGATGCGAAGGAGCGGATACAGTATCTGTGCCTTGTCTTCTGAGAGATTAGCAAAGGCAACAACAAGAAGTCAAGTGTTTCAAGTAACTTGCCAAGATGCTCCTTAGACAAGGACATGGGATAGGAAAGGATAGGAAGGTGGTCGATAAATGACCGCTACCAGTATGTTATACATGACATACTTACAGACCATGCATTCCAGATTTGGATGTGGTAACCCTGGCTCCTTTACCCAGGAGCACAGTTTCCTCCAAACACGTGTGAGGAGCTTTGCTGTGATGCCCAACCATCAACTCCAGCTTCCCCGTTCTCTTGTTATTCACAAAATCTTGTGCGTCAATTTCTACATACTCAGGACAACTCTCAAACAACTGGGCCACATTACGCTCATTTACTTGTCAATTTGTTGGAAATATATGTAAAGCTGAGCTGACTTCACCAGTTTCACAACGTCGCAATACCTCAACATCACCATCTAACATGGCTGTCCCTTTTGGCCGCATTCCAAACCTATTAAGCAACTCTGCAAACACAACTTTTTGCTTGACGATGGTTTTCAACTCTGCCAATCTAAAAAGACTAGACCACAAGTTGACACCTCCATCTTCAACATACAGGGGTTTCCCTTTAACGGGCGGCAACTGGTAAAAGTCTCCTACAGCCACAACACAC
>NW_007578030.1:316885-318881 GCF_000690725.1 Stegastes partitus
TATAAGAAATAATGCAAACAAGGAGAGTAGTGCAAACAGAATATGAAAAATGGGCTTCTAAATGGGGGGTATATAGAAAAGGTATATGCTGGAGTTTGTTTCCTCCTTTGTGCACCAATGGACTTGTCGTCAAACTTTACGTACACTTTCCTTTTTCTGAGGTCACTGTGTGCGTTACAGTACCGCACACCCCATTCACAAGACCATCCATAACATCAATATTCTTAACATAACCCTGGTTCCTTTACCCAGGAGCACAGTTTCCTCCAAACACGTGTGAGGAGCTTTGCTGTGATGCCCAATCATCAACTCCAGCTTCCCTGTTCTCTTGTTATTCACAAAATCTTGTGCATCAATTTCTACATACTCAGGACAACTCTCAAACAACTGTGCCACATTATGCTCATTTACTTGTCTATTATTTGGAAATCTATGTAAAGCTGAGCTGACTTCACCTGTTTCAGAACGTCGCAATATTTCAACATCACTATCTAACATGGCTGTCCCTTTAGACAGTGTTCTAACCCTAGTAAGCAACTCTGCAAACACACCTTCTTTCTGCCTAACTATGGTTTTCAACTCTGCCACTCTAAAAAGACTTGACCACAAGTTCACACCTCCATCTTCAACATACAGGGGTTTAACGGGCGGCAACTGGTAAAAGTCTCCTACAGCCACAACACTCACATTCCCAAAAGGGGAAAAGTCACCAGTTTGTTTGGTCTGCCTCAATCTGCCATGGATGTAAAACAGTTTATGATCTATGGAGATTTCATCAATGATCAAAATTTGCAGATAAATAAATTTAGCACGCAATGAATTCACCTTTTCTTCACCCAAAAGGTGTGTACGGTAAGCGTACATCTTCGCCAATACATGTGGATGCTGCATGCAAATTGTGTGCAGCAATCCCTGTAGGAGCAGTTAATACACAAATGTTGTCAGGCTGGTGACACGTCCTTGACGACAACCTCATAGCCTCCTATTGAATTGCTTTTATCAAATGAGTTTTACCTGTGCCTGCACCACCTGTAATAAAAACATGGAGTGGATCTGGGCTCTTCCCTGCTACTCTATCTAAACACCATTGCCTTATCTGATAAATAGCTTGCTGTGTCTCATTCAGAGACGGAATCAATGCAAGTCCCTCACATGCTGTTAAGTGTAAGAAAAGGGTTATGGTTAGGTGATTGTCACTTTGCTCGGAGTGCATTTCTGCCACAACCCCGACGTGCGCCGCATCCGACACGTGTGGAAGTGCGAGGACAAACTTTACACGCATGCTCTCAGTCTCAACCAGAGCACATTTGCGGTTGCGTGCGTGTTTGCTGCAGCTTTCATGTTTGTATAAAGATGATCAGCAGGACACCACAGGGAATCGAACCTCATCCCAGCACACTGGGAGTACCATTACCTTTTGCTTTTTGACACTACATGGAAGGTAAAGCAAAACCTGCACTACAACAGCATATGGGTGGCTAGATTTTATATTGCTGCCACATTTGACTTCATTACAATTACCACATGTAATTCATGAAATTTATGTATTAAATATGTCTCTCTATAGATAGATATCAATACATATTAAACATAATTATATGCAGTATATGTCCTTAAAGAACATATAAGTTTATGATATGAATGCTGCAGTCAATATATACTTTAATCTTTCTCTTTACATTTTAACATGTAAATGCTGTTGTAATACAGGAAACGAAACCTTGTTCCTATACATACTTACACTACACACTGCTACACTACAAATGCTTAAACTACAAACTCGTATTCTATCCTCTGCCAATCCAAGTTCCCTACATGTGTTACCACTTCAGCATTACAAAGTCACATTCCTTTGCCTACTTATTTAAAACTACAAATGATCCCCTCGTGGTCACTAAAATATGTTGGCCACACGATTGACTGTACTTCGTACTGTGTTGTTTTCACATACACATGGTCAATTCGTGTGCCATGCTCTATTGTGGGCTGTGTCACA
>NW_007578030.1:319141-325212 GCF_000690725.1 Stegastes partitus
CCAGGCGCCGCAGTGACAGGACTACGACACAACAGCTCACATCTCTCTGCCCACTCTAAGCCTTCTGCTGTCTCTATTCTACCTTCCTGTTTCAGAATACTATGCAAAAGATTTTTCCAACGCATATCTGCAGAGGAAAACGAACAAAACCATGTGGGGATACAAAGCTGAAGCACACACGCTATCAGGTCACGCTGTGCTCCTTGCCAAAAGGCTGGGGAACCTCAAATAGGTTTCAAAAACCTATACCCATCATCACAGTCCAACAACTTCTTCAAGGACTCATGATCATTGACCTGATCTTTACTGACTTTGTGGGACTTACTACCACCTTTTCCTTTACGTAATGCTATCGATACATTTGACACAACCTGTTGAACCTCAGACATGTACTGAGCATGAAATATATATACTCTACATTCTGAGCAAACCGACCATCAGCATGCAAAATTCTATTATTAAAATACCGTGATAATGTCAAATGATCTTTCCTGCTTTCATGATACGTGTTTCGTCCCTGTGGAAACAGCACTGGGAAGCATTTTGCTTCATTGTTCTGATCAGAAAGTAATTTCACAGGATAATTCCTTTCTGCTGGAGCCAGATTCAATATGTCCTCAAAATACTGATCCACTGCTTTCTGACCGATGTCAACAGGCATGAGACACGAATCCTGAAACATACAATGCTGCTGCCTATCATGCAACAGCTCATCCTCAACATCTGCACAGGTTTCACCACCTTCTGCTTTCTCGCTGTCATTTGTCACAACTTCACTGTCTTCTTCCATACAAAACGCATTTACCCATGCCTCATTAAACTCTACATCTTTATAATATTGATTAGTGTGCCGCGTTCTATTGTGGGCTGCGTCACAAATGAACACATTGTTGATGACTTCAAAATGTCGTCATTGAAATCTCCCATGATGACAATTGTGTTACTTAGTGGGTCTAACCAATCAAGTAACTTGCCAAGATGCTCCTTAAACAAGGACATGGGATAGCAAAGGATAGGAAGGTGGTCGATAAATGACCGCTACCAGTATGTTATACATGACATACTTACAGACCATGCATTCCAGATTTGGTTGTGGTACTTGTATGATATGCCTCACTTTCTACACTATACATACCAACTCCACCATGTTGTTGGCCCTGCAATGCCATGAGTGCTGGGCTGTTGCTAGTGTATGCTAAACATCGAGGACTTTTATGGAAACTATAACCATCGATGTTTACTGCATCAGTTGAGGACCCAGAAGGCGGCCATGTCTCCGTTACAGCAATACAGTTAAGCTGTAAATGCTGTGTGCACAATGCCAAATCTGCTGCATGTGCAGATAGGTTTTGCACATTCATCAAGAACACTGAAACCCTGTGTACTGACTTCTCTGGCCTCATTCAAAAATGTTGGCATACTCTCAATGCCATCCTTCACATCATCCCTACAGTATATAGCTTTCTGCTCAAAACCCTGAATGACCAAACCTGACAGACTTCTAACATGGCTTTAGGCCACATATACCTATCCTGCAGAAAGCACNCCAGGCGCCGCAGTGACAGGACTACGACACAACAGCTCACATCTCTCTGCCCACTCTAAGCCTTCTGCTGTCTCTATTCTACCTTCCTGTTTCAGAATACTATGCAAAAGATTTTTCCAACGCATATCTGCAGAGGAAAACGAACAAAACCATGTGGGGATACAAAGCTGAAGCACACACGCTATCAGGTCACGCTGTGCTCCTTGCCAAAAGGCTGGGGAACCTCAAATAGGTTTCAAAAACCTATACCCATCATCACAGTCCAACAACTTCTTCAAGGACTCATGATCATTGACCTGATCTTTACTGACTTTGTGGGACTTACTACCACCTTTTCCTTTACGTAATGCTATCGATACATTTGACACAACCTGTTGAACCTCAGACATGTACTGAGCATGAAATATATATACTCTACATTCTGAGCAAACCGACCATCAGCATGCAAAATTCTATTATTAAAATACCGTGATAATGTCAAATGATCTTTCCTGCTTTCATGATACGTGTTTCGTCCCTGTGGAAATAGCACTGGGAAGCATTTTGCTTCATTGTTCTGATCAGAAAGTAATTTCACAGGATAATTCCTTTCTGCTGGAGCCAGATTCAATATGTCCTCAAAATACTGATCCAGTGCTTTCTGACCGATGTCAACAGGCATGTGACACGAATCCTGAAACATGCAATGCTGCTGCCTATCGTGCAACAGCTCCTCCTCAACATCTGCACAGGTTTCACCACCTTCTGCTTTCTCGCTGTCATTTGTCACAACTTCACTGTCTTCTTCCATACAAAACGCATTTACCCATGCCTCATTAAACTCTACATCTTTATAATATTGATTAGTGTGCCGTGTTCTATTGTGGGCTGCGTCACGACTTGCACATACCCTTTATCTGTCACAAATGAACAGATTGTTGATGACTTCACAATGTCGTCATTGAAATCTCCCATGATGACAATTGTGTTACTTAGTGGGTCTAACCAATCAAGTAACTTGCCAAGATGCTCCTTAAACAAGGACATGGGATAGCAAAGGATAGGAAGGTGGTGGATAAATGACCGTAACCAGTTTGTTATATATGACATACTTATAGACCATGCATTCCAGATTTGGTTGTGGTGCTTGTATGATGTCATATGCCTCACTTTCTACACTATACATACCAACTCCACCATGTTGTTGGCCCTGCAATGTCATGAGTGTTGAGCTGTTGCTAGTGTATGCTAAACATCGAGGACTGTTATGGAAACTATAACCATCGAAGTTTACTGCATCAAATGAAGACTCAGAAGGCAGCCATGTCTCCGTTGCAGCAATACAGTTAAGCTGTAAATGCTGTGTGCACAATGCCAAATCTGCTGCATGCGCAGATAGGTTTTTATGTATAGGCCTCATTCAAAAATGTTGGCATACTCTCAATGGCATCCTTCACATCATCCCTACAATATATAGTTTTCTGCTCAAAACCCTGAATGACCAAACCTGACAGATTTCTAACACGGCTTAAGGCCACATCACATTTAGGCCGCAGCAATCCCTGTAGGAGCAGTTAATACACAAATGTTGTCAGACTGGCGACACGTCCTTGACAACCTCATGGCCTCATATTGAATTGCTTTTATCAAATGAGTTTTACCTGTGCCTGCACCACCTGTAATAAAAACATGGAGTGGATCTGGGCTCTTCCCTGCTCCTCTATCTAAACACCATTGCTGTATCTGATAAAAAATAGTCTGCTGTGTCTCATTCAGAGACCGAATCAAAGTCAGTCCCTCACTTCGGCACATGGTGATATTTCTTTTTTCCAAATGACAAATCTGTTGGCCTGTCACTGCCAAGTCTGGAATATTTTTTTCTAGATACTCTTCCGCAGTCGCCCTTTCCTCCTTACGCTCTTCCTCACACTCTAAATATTCTACCTCTTGCTCTGGACACATCTGGGCCCAGGCATCTTCATGCACGCCATCACTACCCACTGCTTGTTCTATATTCTCCAATTCATCAGACTTGACTGAATGTGTGGATCCATTGCTAAACCTCACCTCTCCGTTCTCGTAAAACTGTTCAAAAGTTTCACAGCTTGGAGGTTTGAGGTCTGCGTCTACACGGTATGGCAGAAACAATTGCAGAATGCTTTGGTAAAACAATTGTGGCTTCTTTTCCCCTGAAAAGCGCTCCTAACGCACAACCGCTGGTTTGGTTCGTGTTCTTTTCATGACAAAACCACTATTATTCTTTAATGCCACCTGCCTCTGACATTTCTCATTTTTGCTCAGAATACGATATTCTGAAGCAAACACTGCCATACACGTCATTAAACTCTCCATCATCTGGCCTATTGTTGTATCGATCCACTATATTTGTCAACCACATGTCCTGTTTTAAAATCCTCTGACGCTGCCTTTTGTTTTAACACATTTAAAGGCAAAGTCATTCTAACTACACTCTCGCCTGTTGGTACAAAAACCACTTAGCGAGAACTTTCCTTCAGATGCATACCGCAATAACCATGACTACATCATCCTTGTGTATATAGTCTTCTTTTAAAAAAAAAAAAAAAACACATCTTCTGTATATAATGTTTTTTTTTGTCTTGCAATTTTTGCACTGTGTTTTCTGTTTCTTTCCTACTTTTTGCGCTGGGTGTTCCCAACTATTCTTGCACTGACTGTACACTTTTTTGGAGCTGTTGTAACAGTGAACTTTCCCCACTGTGGGATCAATAAAGTTATCTTTATCTTTTATACTTGGTGTCCACCTATACACAGCCTCCTGAACGCTGACATCACGGTTGTGTAAATACACACTACCAAGCTTTTTCAATGCATCTCTTGCACTCACATTTTTGTCTTTGTTTGTCTTTTTGGGCATTCCCTAACAATAATCCTATCTCTCTTTCAGTCTTTGAAATGTAGGAAATAATGTACACTACACACACATATGCATCAGTAGCATACTGGATGTGCATGTTAGCATTCCAACATTTAAGCAGCAGCTTGCTATATGTTTGCATAGGCCAGAGCAAATCATTTACCCATTGCTGTGCCCTTCATCTGAAGATATTTGCTGTTGAATTGAAAATCATTTCTTGTTAGGCTTAGGTGTAAGAGCTGGAGGATCTCTTGGCCTAGTAGTTTATCAGATGGATATTTTTGTAGCTGTCATTCCCAAGGAGATGTTCAATGTTTGTATAGAGGCTGTTGACATCCATGATAAAGAGGATGCATGGTTCCTGTATTGTCATGTTAGGTAGATGTTGGATGAAGTCCTGTGTGTTCTTCATGTAGCTGGGGTGATGATTGGATAGTGGGGTCAGGAAGGAGTCCAGGTACTCCACAGTTCCGTAGCTCTCACTTCCACTGTCAGATACAAAAGCACTACAAAGTGGGATTCTGTATGGAATTTATAGGTTTGTGGATTTTTGTGAGGAGGTAGTAGTACCTCGGTCTGGGGGTGTTTTGTCCTTTCAGGTCGGTAACTTGTTTTTTGATGAGTTGTTTCTTTTCCCGTAATGTATTCAGGATTTCTGAGATGAGGTTTGTTGGAAAATGGGTTCCTTTAAGGTTATGTACTGTCTTGCAGTTGGCAGAGAGCCTTGTTGACATAGTCTGTTCTGTTCATTATGACTGTGGCGCTTTCCTTGTCTCCTGGTTTTATGATTATGTACTGAGTTCTTGTCCTGTTGGACTTGTGGCATTTGCCTGTTTGTTTGAGGGAAAAAAAGTCAAACCACAGAGAGGCAGTTGGAGCAATTTTGGGATGAAGATTTCTGCCAATGGGAAGGTACTTTTTGCAGTTATTCTCGTAGTTTAATCGTAGCAACTGGACTTGCTTTAGTTTCACCTTTCATCTATCAGTTCTTTAATACAATTTCATTTTATCCAAAGCGACATACATTTGAGAGGACACCCATGGTGACAGAGCTCATCTGCCATTGGGAGCAACTTTTGGGTTCAGTGTCTTGCCCGAAGGACACTTCGACTGTGGCGGTTAGTAGTGGACAACCCACTCTACCACCTCAGCCACAGCTGCCCATAGTTCTGACTGACTAGTTGGGAGTTCCAGATACTTCTATCCTTAAGGAGCCATGAACACTTGAGTTTCAGTTTCCCTTGGGGGTTTGTTTGTTGCTCCTCCCCCTCGTTATGAGAGTCCTTAGTACTTATCATACAGAAGATTTTAGTGCGAACCAGCAATGTTTAATAACATCTAAGAAAGAGCAGCAAACACAAGCACGCAGTCGGCAACAGACAGGAAGTGATGTCACCGTACCATGCAGGACAACATCAAAATGTAGAAAGTGTGTCTACTGAAATGCTGTAAGATGTGCTTGTACAGAGAATAAATTGCACTGTATGGGTCACACTTTTGTTTTTTGTTCAGTTTTACGTGTTTTGCCAAAGAACACCAGCCTCTCAGCCGAAGTATAACTTGAAGTTCGCTCTCAACCTAATGAGTTCCCTTATGGCGTTGGTTGACCCCATTCTGCCAGCATCTTAGAGAACAGCAGCAGCAGTGTTC
>NW_007578030.1:325931-329633 GCF_000690725.1 Stegastes partitus
GAGAACAAGAGTGCAGGTCTGGAGCTCCAGCAGACAAACATCATTCGTAATTGTGTGTTTTAAGCTTTCTGATTCAGAAATGAGATCTGCTTAATTTTTAAAAATAACTTTAGCATTGAAACACCAAAGTAAAGGATTAGGCAAATCATGTTTTGATGGTTCGTGAACATTTTATTTAGAGGCATCAGTGTAAAAAAAAAATTGTAGTCTATTAAATAAATTTTAAGAACGGGGATAAAAAGTTAAGTTTGCCCTGACTGAGATGTTAGTGGTTGATTTATAGTCCAGGTGTGTTGATTGCTGAGGTTGGATCAACTGAGGGAAGAGGGAACTTGGGTGGTGGTCTTAATCAGGAACGGCAGGCGGAGAGACAAGAGTGCAGGTCTGGAGCTGCAGGTTAATCAGCTGCAATGACTGGCAGCTGGGGCTGGAGCAGGCTCTCCAGCCAATTAACACAGATACCAGGCCACTCCTCTGCCTTTAAAGAGCCCACGAGGGATTCACCACAACACAAGATGGCACAAACCCTAGGGGCTGTAATCGGGGCATTGATGGCGGAAGTTCAGACATATTTAAAGCTACAGACACTAAAACCAGGTTTTATTCAGTCATGGTGTAATGAACCATTTTTGCTGAAAAATAGACACTTTCTGGGGGTATGTGAGGCTCTAAATTGGTGGCATGTGCTCAGAATCATTACAGTGAAGTGACTTTTATGTCCCAAATTTTACTTTTTTTTTTTTTTCTTCTAATTTCTTCTTCTAATGCTTGCTGTTCATTATTTGCCCGAGATTAAATTTATCTCATTTAACCACGCTGCCATCATTCTGCCACCCTACGTCGCTTTGATTTATATCCGTCTCTGGTCCTGCATCTTTAAATCACTTCCTTCACAATGCTCCATCCATCTTTATCCTTATCTGACACCACACAACTTTCTTTAACTCAGCTCTCATCCCTTTCCATCTCCTTTCATCACTTTGCATCACTTTTTTTGTGTCTGGTCTTCTCACCCTGCTGTAGAGACTTTTGTTTTATTGTCTGTCAGCTGCAGCAGAGTTGAGTTCCCTCCTTTCATCTCTCATGTCCTCCCTCCGGTCCTCTCTTTGGTCGTCCTCCACTCCTTACAGTTTGCACCTTCCTCCCTCTGCGCTCACTGCTTCTGTACAAGTTTGCGTTCACGGTGGTGCAAGAAGCTCACGTCATATTAATTTCACATTTGTTCTCTTCCCGCCTCCTTGTTCCGGCTGCCTTTTTTTTTTCCTGTTATTGGTTTCAACACGTTTCCTCGGTAGACCAGCATCTTAGCAGCATCTTTCATTTCTGCCTGCTGTGCTTGTCTAAAAAGTTCAGCCTCATTTGAACAAACAGTCGCTCCTTCAGTGATTCACCAGAATGTGCTCGTAAACAAGTACTCTGATTTTGTTTCTCGCCATTATTTGAAGAAGAAAGATCACAGGTTTCTTGTATGTAAATTATTCTATTTTGATCAAATGTCATGAACTTCAGCAAAATAAATTAAATTTACATGAAAAACTTCAGCCAGTCTTGTGGCTCCGTGAGGGGGGAACATAAGTTAATATTTTGTTTTAAAAGTTAAAAGGCTAATCTTCGGGCATTGGTGAAAAGTCAGCAATAATGTTCGTAGCTGCAGAGATCAAGTTGTTGCCCAAACAGTTCCATGTCAACTGTTACGCAAAAACTAGCATCTAGTATTTTACACTTTAACTATATTTTGGAATAGCAGTNTGGAGTTTGTTTCCTCCTTTGTGCACCAATGGACTCGTCGTGAAACTTTACGTACACTTTCCTTTTTCTGAGGTCACTATGTGTGTTACGGTACCACACACCCCATTCACAAGACCATCCATAACATCAATATTCTTGATTAACATAACCCTGGCTCCTTTACCCAGGAGCACAGTTTCCTCCAAACACGTGTGAGGAGCTTTGCTATGATGCCCGACCATCAAGTCCAGCTTCCCCGTTCTCTTGTTATTCACAAAATCTTGTGCGTCAATTTCTACATACTCAGGACAACTCTCAAACAACTGCGCCACATTATGCTCATTTACTTGTCTATTTGTTGGAAATATATGTAAAGCTGAGCTGACTTCACCAGTTTCACAACATCACAATATTTCAACATCACCATCTAACATGGCTGTCCCTTTAGACCGCGTTCTAACCCTATTAAGTAACTCTGCAAACACACCTTCTTTCTGCCCGACTATGGTTTTCAACTCTGCCACTCTAAAAAGACTTGACACCTCCATCTTCAACATACAGGGGTTTCCCTTTAACGGGTGGCAACTGGTAAAAGTCTCCTACAGCCACAACACACATTCCCAAAAGGGGAAAAGTCGCCAGTTTGTTTGGTCTGCCTCAATCTCCCATGGATGTAAAACAGTTCATGATCTGTTATGGAGATTTCATCAATGATCAAAATTTGCAGATCAGTAAATTTAGCACGCAGTGAATCTACCTTTTCTTCAACCAAAGGTGTGTACAGTAAGTGTACATCTTTGCCAATACATAACGTGTTGTGGATAGCTGCTGCATGCAAATTGTGTGCAGCAATCCCTGTAGGAGCAGTTAATACACAAATGTTGTCAAGCTGGTGACACATCCTTGACAACCTCATGGCCTCATCTTGAATAGCCTTTATTAAGTGAGTTTTACCTGTGCCTGCACCACCTGTAATAAAAACATGGAGTGGATCTGGGCTCTTCCCTACTACTTTATCTAAACACCATTGCCATATCGGATTTAAAAAAAAAAAAAAAAAAATAGCTTGCTGTGTCTCATTCAGAGACTGAATCAATGCAAGTCCCTCACTT
Organism: Stegastes partitus; assembly: GCF_000690725.1. Lineage (NCBI taxonomy): Eukaryota > Metazoa > Chordata > Actinopteri > Pomacentridae > Stegastes > Stegastes partitus. Next base: position 328,772 of record NW_007578030.1, read on the forward strand.
CGGCACATGGTGATATTTCTCTTTTCCAAATGACAAATCTGTTGGCCTGTCACTGCCAAGTCTGGAATATTTTTTTCTACATACTCTTCCGCAGTCGCCCTTTCCTCCTTACGCTCTTCCTCACACTCTAAACGTTCTACCTCTTGCTCTGGACACATCTGGGCCCAGGCATCTTCATGCACACCATCAGTACCTACTGCTTGTTCTATGTTCTCCAATTCATCAGCCTCTACTTCAAATTGACTTCTATTGGAACAGACTTGACTGAATGTGTGGATCCATTGCTAAACCTCACCTCTCTGTTCTCGTAAAACTGCTCAAAATTTCACAGCTTGGAGGTTTGAGGTCTGCGTCTACACGATATGGCAGAAACAATAGCAGAATGCTTTGGTAAAACAATTGTGGCTTCTTTTCCCCTGAAAAGCGCCCGTAACGCACAACCGCTGGTTTGGTTCGTGTTCTTTTCATGACAAAACCACTATTATTCTTTAATACCACCTGCCGCTGACATTTCTCATTTTTGCTCAGAATACGATATTCTGAAGCAAACACTGCCCTACACGTCATTAAACTCTATCATTTGGCCTATTCTTGTGGTTGACAAATATAGTGGATCGGTACATGTCTTCGGTTTTAAAATCCTCTGACGCTGCCTTTTGTTTTAACACATTTAAAGGCAAACTCATTCTAACTACATTCTCGCCTGTTGGTACAAAAACCACTTAGCGAGAGCTTTCCTTCAGATGCAGCATTGGTGTCCACCTATATACAGCCTCCTGAACGCTGACATCACGGTTGTGTAAATACACACTACCAAGCTTTTTCAATGCATCTCTTGCACTCACATTTTTGTCTTTGTTTG
>NW_007578030.1:331439-332503 GCF_000690725.1 Stegastes partitus
CTGCCAGCATCTTAGAGAACAGCAGCAGCAGTGTTCTCTGGTCCCAGGTGATGTTGTCCTGTTTCACTTGTGTCTGTGACCCTCTGGAAGTTGTAAGGCAAGTCTATTTGTACAGCACATTTCAATAACACGGTGATTCAAAGTGCTTTACAGAGACATTAAAACAATGAAAAACATCAGGAGAAACACATTAAAAGACACCATTTAAAGTCATTAGAATGAATTACAAAATTTAAAAGTTAAAATATAATAAAGTATTAAGATTCTTAAATTATTTATTAAAATAATTTAGTCAAAGGCAGCTGTGAACAGGTGAGTCTTTAACCTTGATTTAAAGGAACAGAGAGTTTCAGCAGACCTGCAATGTTCTGGGAATTTGTTCCCGATATGTGGAGCACAGAAGCTGAATGCAGCTTCTCCATGTTTGGTTCTGATTCTGGGAGCAGAGAGCAGACCTGCCCCAGACAAGCTGAGTGGTCTGGATGGTTCGTGCTGGGTCAGGAGGTCACTGATGTATTTTGGCCCTAAACCATTCAGAGCTTTATCGACCAGCAGTAGTATTTTAAAATCTATCCTCTGACAGACAGGGAGCGTAAAGACCTCAGAACTGGAGTGCATATATTTGTGAATCAGATTCTGATGAAGTCAGTGCCTCACCAGGCATCAACCTCACCACACGTCACTGTTGTACAGTGTAGCTAGCTGTGAACTTATAAGATTAAGATCACACAGTCTGTAGCCAGCCTAACTGGAGTTTTAGTCTTCACCAACACTCTGTTAACCCCCACACTTAGCTGCCAGCAGAAGCTACAATTTAACAAACAACACAGTGACAGACACAAGCAGCACCAGGGCAAACTGTTCACATTGAACCCCAGCTGCCTTAACTGAGAGGTTGATGGTTGATTTATAGTCCAGATGTGTTGATTGCTGAGGCTGGATTGGCTGAAGGAAGAGGGAACTGGGTGGTGGTCTTAATCAGGAATGGAAGGCGGGGAGAACAAGAGTGCAGGTCTGGAGCTCCAGCAGACAAACATCATTCGTAATTGTGTGTTTTAAGCTTT
>NW_007578030.1:334645-342855 GCF_000690725.1 Stegastes partitus
CTAACAAGTAGCTGTCATTGTAAAAATGACAACTTAACTGTATTAATTTCCAAAAAGCGAACGAAAAAAATTGAATATTTCCACACTGGACCCAAACCCTGGTGTCCTGCTGGGTGAAGGTGTCGCTGTTGACCTGTTCCTCCATCCTCCCCGCATTTCTACTCACAAGGGCTTTGTGGTCCACACAAAAAGATGTCTGGTACATTTCTTAGAAAACACTCATAAGAATGCAGCTTCGTTGTAGAGGAACATGAGACTGAATGGAAATCCAGTATTTACTCTCCTCTGTGAAGCTTTATATGTTTTTAGATGGTTTTCAGATGTTCCACTTTCATTACTGTGGTAAAGTGTTAACCTAGACAACAGATAAAACAAAGTATTACGAGAGCACAGTAAGCACCAGGAGTATCTTTATATATATATTTTTTCCTGGAGCACATTGAAGTGACAGCATGTCTGTCCTTTGCTTGTGCCGGCTGCCTGCCTATTAGTCTCTCTATGTGGCTGCAGACCTCAGACAGATGTATTGCCAAACTCCCACTCTCTATTAGCTTATTCATTACAGAAACCTCAGCCATGTTTTGTGCCTGCAGGTCTGTCGTCTAGTTGAGTCTGCTCCATCCCTCCCACCATCTTTTCATCATGTGCTTCTCTTATCTTTCTGTTTGTGGTTTTTCTCTTCTCACATCTGTCAGTGCTGCTTTCTCCTGTTAGTCTTTATCCAGTCTTCATTATCCAGCCTCATATATCAGTCACCCTCCCTTTACTCTAATCATCTCACTTTAAACTTTATTCTTACACTTCAATATTCTCTTTAGTTTATGAGTTTGTGTGTGTTAAATTTCCTATATTAAGAGCTGGGTCAGTATTTCAGTGTTCAAACAGACGTAAAAATCCTCTGTTTTGAATATTTTGCATCGACTCTAGTTATTGTTATTGTTCACTGACTGGTTTATGGCCTGACTGATCAAATATTTGGCAGAATTTTGTGTGTGCTATTTGCAAAACATCCTTTACAAGCTGTGGAGAGTTTGTGTTCATGTTACTGGAGTGAACTGTCGTCTCAAGACTGCTTTGGTATAAAACAGCATGAACCAAGTGCTGCAGCAGCAACAGACGCAGCACATCATCCACATTATCAATCTGTTTGCTTTTCACTCTCTTTCTTTCTATTCTATGTTAGAATTTTACAAAAATAATGGTGACTTTTGATCTTTTTGGCCGTAATAGAATAGAATGCCTTTGTCACTATACACATGTACAATGAGATTAAGAGCAGCTCCTTCAGTGCAATATAGAATAAAGTATAAAATAAGGAGCAAAAAATAGAAGAGATTTAAGTATAAAATAAGATAAGTTATATATACAGTATAAGTTATGTACAGTATGAATATAGAAAAATATTGCATTTTATTGAGGATTGTTGTTTGAGTAAACCTAAACTGACCACAAGTTCCATGCTTAAGTTAATTAGATATGAAAGTCCCACAATAAACCAAATGTTTATTGTGAGTGAACACAATGTAGAAGTTAAATAAAGGCCATTGTCCATCCAGCTTCAGTGTGAACACAGCACCTTATTCAAGCATTCACAGCAGCACAATCCATCATTTTCAGGCAGAGAACACAAGGATTCTCTTTGTTTGCTCTCCAAATTCAGCTTGGCTCGCCGTCAATCTGATTCCACTGACATGTCAATATAACTGTGTCGAGGTTTGAATAGCACCTCTGCACTCGTGTTTGTTTTGTGCTTTTTCTTTACTTACTAACAGTATATAGCAATGTCTTCTTTCCCTTAATGCCTGTTTCTGTTTCTGTCTCTGTCCAGATTTGTCTCTGACAGGATGTCATGTTTTCTCTGTGTGCTCGCTCATTATGAAACCACGGGGGCCACCCTGCTGAGTCTGGCCTGTAAATCCCCACTTATTAGATCCACGAGCCAGCCAGAGAAATGCATTAGCAGAGCCCACAGGGTCCTCTTTATCACTGCCAAACCTGCCGAGGGGATGGAGGGAGGGTGAGAAACAACTAGAGGGCAAGAAGCAGGAGATGAGGGAACCAACCAACGGAGGTAATCACAGAAAAATGTGCTGATGTTCAGAACATGGACAGTGACATCAAATGTTAAACTTGTCAGTGACAACTAACGATTGATCAGTTGAACTATGCACTCTGGAACAGGACTGTATTTACTTGGCAAGGTTTACTGGAAGTGAAGTTTTTCATTCAGTTTATTATGATAAACTGTATTGACAGGCAGCCTCTCATTGTACACAGTAGAAAAACACATCAAACATAAAATTACAGAAACATCTCTCCAGTGTTTCCTCAGGCAAGAACAACAGTCCAGGTGTGTTCACAGGTAAAACTTATTGGGATAAAAGGCTGGATCTGATGTCCTTTGTTTTGGTTCTGAAGTGGTCTGCAAAATACTCACAAAGAACGTCAGTTCGCATCTTAAAAGCTTTATTAAAATTAGTGCCGGTTAAAATATCAAAAGTGGAGAAGAGGAACCAGGGATTGTCTTTATGGTCTGTGATGAGCTGTGAGAAATGGGAAGCTCTTGCCTGTTTGATTGTGTTATTGTAGGTTTTGAGTTGTTGACATGAAATCTCATGTTAATTTAGATTTCCTCCATCTCCTCTCAGTACTCCTGCAGTTTCTTTTTAATGTAGTGATTTTGTCGTTATTTCTCCATGGGTCTAGGTTTTCTTCTTATTGTTTTGGTTATGAGTGGAGCTCCTGAGTCCAGGGTTGACTTCAGTCTACTGTTAAAATGATCAACGATAAAATCAAAAGGTGCCGGTAAAATTTCAGCAGGAGTGCTCCGTAAAACCTCAATAAGAGATAGATAGATGGATGCAGCTGTTGCATCTGGATGGTGAGGTGAGTGGAGACATGGCTTCAAACTAATAATTTCTTAATTCAAGTTTCTAAAACAACTCGAAGCTAGTTGTTTATTAGCTGCTGGCACTGAGCCTGGGCCTGGAGGCAGCTGGTAGAGCCTGGGTCTGGTGGATCCCAGGCCTGGAGGCGGCTGGTAGAGCCTGGGTCTAGCGGATCCCGGGCCTGGAGGCGGCTGGTAGAGCCTGGGCCCGGCGGATCCCGGGCCTGGAGGCAGCTGGTAGAGCATATCAGCACTGCTACAGCATTTGCAAAAGATTCTGTAAAAACAAAAAAATGACACACTTCTCAGCACAACCATAAATCCATCAGTGATGCAGCTGTGGTCTGCAGTCATAATACAAGCAAGGAGACAAGTATGGCAACAAATTAATCATAAACAGCAAAATATCTCTCGTATGGAGACTCGTATCGTTTTCAGGATTGGTAACGCCCGTGGGCAATTGGAAACAAAAATTGAATCAACATGTAAAAAAAAAAACAACTAAGTTTCCACTTTTGTAAAATAAATAACCCAAGAAATCCAACTTTTTGTGTTTTCAATTTCAGGATTCTCTCCACTTCTAGCCATGGTTGTGCTCTTTCCATAGAAGGCCTTATATTGCAGTGGGAAAATCCTCAGAAACTGCTCTGGGTTAAGAGGGTTAATCCTATAATAGTTAAGACTCAAGGCAAAGCAGTTATTTGCCTTGAGTTTTTCTGGCAATTTGGACCAATCTAATATTTTTCGCTGCTGTATGTATTCGTCAGATGATGCACAGTTGTGTGTATGTGTGTGGGAAGAGCTCGACAGAACTCCCACAGTCGCGTCTTTTGATTCAGATTGCACCACCGATCTCTGTCTGCCCACTGATTATATCTAATCTCTCTTCAAAATTTGATCTGTGCTCCATTTGAACACTTCTCAGTAAAGCAATTGATATTTTAGTAAAGCAATGCGGCTGCTTGTTTCATCAGTCTTTGTGTTTAGTCACCTGCTGTGTGATGAGCCCATGAGGATGAATGATATTTGTCATTTTAAAAAAAATCTGAAGAGTTGGATCTTTAATCCTGCACCACCCTTGTGTCGGCGACCATGTTAGGAGACTGGTTCCCATCGCTCACCAGATGGCACATTCCAGCTGTTTGGCTTCTTATCGCAGTACAACTGATGCTCCAGGGTCCCTGAACGCAGACTATATGATTGAGTTCTTTATTTAATTCATTATATATCCCAGTTTGAGTTCTACCCCAATGTTGGGGGGGAAAAAATGGTGTTATTGGATAACAGAGCTGATTGATCTGTGAGGGAATACAGATGCACCAGAACAGAAACGGTCAGATATTGAATCCCTTCAGTAGAGACAGCAGACGAAACAACAAATATGTTGCTGTTTTTCAAGACGCCGCATCGTGTCCTGTTGGAAACAAATGCACTTCATTGAGAATGCTTTTTATATTGAAAGGGGGCCACAACGGGTCTTAATAATAACTACAAGTTTTGTTAAAAAGAGTCTTTAAAACCCCGTCAGTGTCAATTCAGACAGAATTCAGGCAATAAGTTGTTGAATTATCATCTGTTTTCTGCTCAGTGTTAATTTCAAGTAAAAGTATGGAAACCTGTTAAGGCACAAGTAGTCCCATATGTTGTTAAATCTCATAATGAAACAACATGGAAGCAACTTATAACTTTTCAAATACAACAACTAATACAGCCCACTATTAACATGTCAAAACCGAAAAGAAACAAATATTGTCTTTCTGTACTTGTCACACATGAAATTCTGCTGATCTTGAAAGGCCTTAAAAGTTGGTTAAATTTCAACCAAAGATTATATTTAAGTATGGATACATACGTACAGGACTTTTTAGGGTCCAAATACTACGTTTGTGTGAAAATGTTCCATTTTTAGGTGCCAATAATCACAGTTTTGGCTACTTTGGGCTGCTGATCAGAAGGTTGGAGTTCCACCATGCTGCCATTGTTGGGCCCTTGAGCAAGACCCTGAACTCAGTCTGTTCCAGGGACGCTGCAGTGGTTTCCACCATGACCTTCACCTTTCACATTTGTCTCTGTTGTTACTTCAGCCTTCGTACTTTCTTTTAATGCTTTTTCCTCCCGATGTTGCTGTCAGCTAGGACTGCTACATCTACTGCAACCACCCTCTTCTGCTCCTCGTAACCACAACTAGGTCCAGTTGGTTAGCCAGCACCTTCTTGTCAGTCTGGAACTTGAAGTGCCTCAAGGGACCTGGGGCTTTCTGGCACTTTATCTCTTGGTGCCAACTGTCCTAGCTTGCATCTTGCTACTATAGGCTGAACTGTCTCTCTGCACTCTTATGGATTCGGTGCTCTTATCTGGGCCTGTTCTTGTGCTGCCATCATCAGAGCTCCTATGCTGTCCTTCAGACCGGCCTTTTCCAACCACTGGTACGATTCCTTTATGTCAACCACCTCCTGTATCTGCTGGTGGTACACCCCATGAAGGGGTTTGGTCTTATCATCCTTCATCATCCTGAGGGGCCAACTTCCTGATGCATTGTTGTAGGTTTCTTGTTTCACCCTGGATCATGGCTCTTTTCACTGCTCATACAGTCTCAGGGTGTTGTTCTTTCAGTGGAAGCCTCCATGAACTGTCAGGAGTTTTTGTGTCTTGAAATCAGCCACATCCATCTCCCCCTATGGCCTGTAGGCAACCGGCTGCTCTTAATATATCCATCCATCCACTATCTATACACTGCTTAATCCTCACTAGGGTCATGGGGGGCTGGAGCCTATCCCAGCCGACTTAGGGTGAAGGCAGGGGACACCCTGGACAGGTCACCAGTCTATCACAGGGCCACACTTAGAGACAGACAACCAAGCACACTCTAAATTGTCCATAGGTGTGAATGTGAATCACCAATTAACCTCAACATGTTTTTGGATTTGTGGGAGGAAGCCGAAGAACCCGAAGAGAACCCACGCTGCACGGGGAGAACATGCAAACTCCACGCAGAAATTCCGGTGCCCCCACCGGGACGCAAACCAGCAACCTTCTTGCTGCGAGGCAACAGTGCTGCCAACTGCGCCACCCTGCAGCCCGCTCTTAATATACAATACACAAAATACAGCTGAACGAATGACTGATGCATGAAGTGTGTGAATTAGAGAAACGGTGATGATGTAGGAGAGCAGACATGACAGAAGCTGAGGATGTATGAATTAAAACAAACAGCAGAGAGAACGGGGAAGGATGGGAAGGTTAAAGATGACCGAAAACAAAGAATTTCCTTAATGAAGTGTGACAGCAGCATCTGTGCCTGAATACATGGTAAATGAGAACATTGTAGTGGATTGATGAACTTCATCACCTCACACTGATGTTCTTGTTGGACATCTGTTGCTGCAACAACATGTTTTAATCGAACACATCTTGAGCCACACAGGCTACAGAACCCCTGACTGCCGACGGTTAGCTGTGTGTTGCATAATGTCTCCCGGGTAGAGACGCTAATGTATATTGATTACCATGAATTACTGCCGTGCATGTGTGCGCTTAAATGCATTTTTGTATTCACCACGTGATGGCAATAAAGCCGAAACTGCAAAAGGAATAATATGTTTTATATCTTAGTATCATATTTTTTTTTTCATTTCCGGACTCATTTGTTCTTCATTTTATCACCAACTATTATTGCTGTTTGTTTATTTTCTCATTATTATGGCTCCAAAAGCCCTTCCTTGTTTCTTCTCTGCATCCATATGTGGTAAATCATTTCTGAACGCTCTGAAGGAAATGACAATAATCACAACATTATTGCACATCTACTGTGACATGTTACGACTCTTTGCACACAAGATGGCATGTGTGTTTTTTTTAATGAATATTACTTTTTGTTTTCTGATCTATGACAAGTAAACGAATTCAAAATGAGCACAGTAAAGCTTTTATTGTATCTAGAGCCACCATTGTTATCCAGTATTGGTAACAACTGTGGGAACTTGGAAAAAAACAGAATCAACGGGTTCAACATTTTTCCTTTTTTGTAAAATAAATAATCAAAGAAATCAAACTTTTGTTGTTTTTGATTTGAGAGTTCATGGCATTTTAACTGTGTCATACTGTACAAAAGACATTTCTGAGTGCTCTCTACTTCTTGCCGTGGTTGTGCCATTTCCATAGAGCTGCAGGATTTTTATATTGCAGTGAAAAGAATGGATCCACAGTTAGCAACATGTGACAGAAGCAAAAGATGCCCTGAAAGAACTTGGAGATCAGAAGGGTAATTGGGTACATTAGTCATCACTTGCTGACAGCAGTTTTGCTACTTGTGGCTTTTACAGTATCTTCCACTTGTCTTAATATCTCCTGGTAATTCCTCTTTGTGAATCGTCTTTTAACAATAGCTTTATGGTGATTGCTGGCATATTTCGGATGCCATCAACGACAGCATCGCCATGCAGTGGTGCATACACACTGATCAGCCACAAGAGAGGTGAAGTGAGTAACATTAATCATCTCATGACAATGCAGCGTTCTGCTGGGATGCTATATCATCAACCTACCTAAACAAAGCATGTGTTGTTTTATTGTGTACACCTATGTACCCTGAAGCTGCTGCTGACATTATACTGGAATTTAGAAACCCTACATTCTCATGACTCAAAGTATTAAGTGTTGCACTCGTATGAAAAGGAGAAAATGTATTTGTTTGATACTTGGTTACTTTAATTTATGTTGTTTTTTCACTATTTGTTTCAGTAAAAATGATCGAGCAGCTGCTGAAGCTACGACATAGAATCCGAATCATTTCAAATGACCAAGGGCTCAGCTGCAAAATCAAAAAATGTAAAAAACATTTGATTCTGTTTTTGACTTTTATTTTTTGTGCAGCTGAAACACAAATGTGTGATTTAAACAGCCAGTCTATCAGAGCCTTTGACACAAGAAGAGTTGATCAGAAGGGTAATTGGGTACATTAGTCATCACTTGCTGACAGCAGTTTTGGGGCTTTTACAGTATCTTCCACTTGTCTTAATATCTCCTGATAATTCCTCTTTGTGAATCATCTTTTAACAATAGCTTTATGGTGATTACTGGCATATTTCGGATGATTGATTGATTGATTTTCTAGTTTTGTTTTTCTTTTTTTTAAAGAAAATATGTCGAAGGAGGGGCTGCGACGTGGCGCAGTTGGTAGCACTGTTGCCTCGCGGCAAGAAGGTTGTCGGTTCGCATCCTGGTGGGGGCACCAGGATCTTTCTGCGTGGAGGCTCCATGTTCTCCCCATGCAGCGTGGGTTCTCTCCGGGTTCTCCGGCTTCCTCCCACAGTCCAAAAACATG